>NC_086326.1:124321257-124371257 GCF_036172605.1 Pelobates fuscus | reverse complement strand
ATCACCTCCCCTGTCTGCCCGGTCCTGAATTCTGATGGATCTTTCTTTTCCCCTGCCCCATCTTTAACATTCCCATCATCCTCATCCATCCCTATGCTACCCGCTATACCTTCCCCTGACACTTCATCTGCCATTCCTGCCCTACACTCTCTCTCTGTTCATGACCCCCTCCCTTCTTCTTCCACCCAACTAACCATCTCCTCCGCCCTTGCCCCGGCTCCTCCCTCTACACCCACCCCTACCAATCCCTCTCCGTTCCCTCCCATCTCCACCCCAGCTCAATACCCCACCTCCTTCCCCTCCCCAGCCTGGCCCTACCCCTTCCCATATCCCATGGCCCTGCCCTATCCCGGATATCCACTCCCCACTCCCCAAGCCACGCCCCAGGTTCCGGTCATGCCCAGTCCGGCGCAGTCTGCCCCGGATGTGCCCTCTTCCAACATGGCCGCCACTTCTTCCCTTAACCCTAATGTAGTACCTTTTCCGGCCACCAATATGGCGGCCCCCAGTTCGGCCCTGATGCCGGTAATCCCCGGTGACTACCTATCCCCAGGTAATGACTCACTAGCCACCCCTGCATCTGGGGCTCGTTCCCAACCACCGATCCTTTCACCTCATTCGGGCCCTGCACCACGCAAAAGAGCCAATATTATAGAATTCGATGATGACGAGATGGACAGGGTGTCCCATGTCTCATCGGAGCTTGCCGCGGGAGCCCCAACTCACCGTTCTATCGATGACCCTTTTGGCCACAAGGGTCGGGGAGAACAGGCCCCTCCTAAATATGTTGCTTTCAATCCCACTCAAGCTAGTGCTCTAATGAAATCACTCCCTGACCCAGAAAAACAGCCTATGCCCTTCTACCGAGGGATAGTTCAAATTCAAAAGACTTATTCCGCCGCATGGCGTGATTTGCTGAGCATTTGTGCTATCAAAGCAGGGGATGCATATTGGCCAAGTATGGCCCGACACCTCAGTACAGATTTGCTCAGCAGTGATGTTGATTTCCCCTCTGGAGTAACTTTTTGCACCCAATTAAGAGAATGGGCTAAGGACAAACTTGCGGATCAGGCTGCTGGCCTTACTGATGTTATTCAAGATAAAGGAGAATCAGTGGAAAGGTTTCATGCAAGACTGTATCAAATGTTCACAGATTTGGGGTTTGATCTTACAGATAAGATTCATTCACAAATGCTGTCAGGTGCGTTTGTCCAAGGTGTTAAAGACTCTATACGCAAGGGAATCATTGCCGCACGCCCTGAATATAAGGTTGTTCCCCTGGATACCCTGCTTTTAGTTGCTAGAGGTTTGGAATCCGTTCAGACCCCAAGGAGACCTACTTCAGCTCCTCTCATGGTATCCCGCTCCGCTCCAGCCCCAAGAGGTCCCAGACCGGAGGAGGGGGGACATTGCTTTAATTGTGGAGCAAAGGGTCACTTTAGGAATGACTGTCCAGAACCTAAAAGGGAGCAAAGGGAACCCAGAAAACTACCCAAGCCTGCCCCGGCTCCCAAAGCCACCAAACAGGTTCCAATAGTTGAGGAACCCGATGAATAGGAAATTGGCAAGCCTGTGTCTGTGACCCCTGTCATGGCAGTGTCTACAGGGGACAAAGGGGGGCCACTTGCCACAGTGACTTTACCCATTGAAGGCCACCCCACCACATTTCTAGTTGACACAGGTGCAGCCCGTAGTGTTCTACGAGAACAAGACCTGCCAGACCCATCCTTCCTGTCCAGTATTGATGTCTCTTGTGTTGGAGTGGATGGCCAGCCAAGACGTAGCCCTTTAACAACTCCGCTGCGAGTTGGTTCTAGCCTGCTTGCTCGCTTTGTAGTATCCTCCACATGCCCCATTAACCTGTTAGGTGCTGATGTCCTCTCACGCCTGCAAGCATCCATCACTTTTACCCCGGATGGGCAGGTAGAAATGTTTACACCTCTGTCTGTATCAGACACTTCAGCCCTATGCTCTTTGCCTCTGATGCTGCATTTAGAAAAGCCCCGTGAGGGGGCAGCAGAATTAAGGTCCAATTTCCCAGAGGAATTAAAAACACAGGTGCCCGCTAAGTTATGGTCCTCAGGCCCAGAGGACATAGGTCACCTAAATGTTCCCCCTGTGGTGGTAAAGCTTATTCCAGGAGCTAAGTTACCAAGAAAACCACAATATCCATTAAAACCAGCACAGTCCGCTGCAATTTCTGTCCACATCAAGGCACTCTTGGAGAAGGGTGCCCTGGTAAAATGTAAATCTGAATGCAACACCCCGTTATTTCCTGTGAAAAAGA
Organism: Pelobates fuscus; assembly: GCF_036172605.1. NCBI lineage: Eukaryota > Metazoa > Chordata > Amphibia > Anura > Pelobatidae > Pelobates > Pelobates fuscus. The sequence goes on along the minus strand of NC_086326.1, from coordinate 124,368,970 downwards.
AAACTCCAAAGGGTGAACCAGAGAAGTACAGGATGGTCCAGGACCTCCGTGCTGTTAATGAAGCTACCGTCCTGGACACCCCTCTTGTACCAAATCCTCATACTCTGCTCTCTGGAGTCCCACCATCTGCAAAATTCTTCACAGTTATTGACCTGGCCAATGCCTTTTTCAGTGTCCCACTGGACCCATCCTGTCAATACCTGTTTGCTTTCACTCATGAAATGCAACAGTATACCTGGACTGTCATGCCCCAAGGGGCACAAAATTCTCCAAGTCAATTTGCTAAGGCCATGGGCACCATCCTTGACCCATGGCAAGCTGAGCACCCAGAAGTTGTCCTGCTTCAGTATGTGGATGATCTATTGCTATGTGGAGATGATGTACCCACTACTAAAAGGTGTTCACTTAGTCTCCTTTGCTATTTGGCAGAACAAGGATGCAAAGCTTCACTCATCAAGCTACAATTCTGTCAATCTTCAGTGATCTTCCTTGGACATTGCCTATCTCAAGGTACCAGACATCTTACTCGGGACCGGGTAAGAGCTGTTTTGGACATTCCACCTCCAAGGACTTCAAAGTCTCTTCATGCCTTCCTAGGCCTCATTTCCTACTGCAGAGCATGGATCCCTGAAGCCTCTCTGCTTATGCAACCTCTCTATGATGCTCTTAAGTCCGACCCGTTCTGTCTAACCAATGAAGCCCTGGCCAATTTCGATGCTTTAAAACGGGCCATTGCCTCTGCTCCTGCCTTGGGCCTACATGACTACTCCAAACCCTTCAAATTGTTTGTCTCTGAAAGACAAGGCCACGCAACAGGAGTGCTCACCCAGACTAATGACTTAAGAGGCCGCCAGAGACCTATTGGATATTTCTCATGTCAACTGGACATTGTGGCCAGAGGGACTCCTTCCTGTCTCAGGGCTGTTTTTGCTGCGAGAGAACTCATAGAGAAGACCTCAGACCTGGTCCTTGGCCACCCTCTGGTTGTTTTGGCCCCTCATGACATCTCTGCCATCGTCAACCAAGTCCAGCTCAAGCACGTGTCTCCAGCCAGACACCTGCGCCTACAGTGTCATCTTCTTTTGCCTGACAACATTTCCATCCAAAGATGTCAAGTGCTTAATCCGTCCACTCTTCTTCCACTCCCTGAGGGGGGTATCTATTATGGATTCATCACAGATGAAACCTACATCTACCTGCTCTGTGGATGTATCAAGAAAGTCATGCATCCACATTTGTCATTTCATGAAGATGAGACACCTCTTTGTGAAGGCCCGGATTACGCCTTCTGTACCATGTGGTACAAGCCAAATATTACTCCCGAACCTTGCTATGAAGATGAGCTTTACCACTGGACCGATGTAAAGCTCACTGCACAAGACTTTTATTGTGACTCTGAAGGTAATAGCATGGTCTTGGTCCAGCTACCTCAACAACTTAACTACCTCTACCGCCATTGGGATACCGCTATCCCACATATTCCTGTTACCAAGTTGAAGACAAAGTCATGGAATGATCTTGGGCCCATGGCAAAACTATGGGCCACCATGAATGAAGAACAGCTACAGGAAAATGGTATTGTCAAATACCCAACAACTGACCTTCTGGAAGCATGGCCACGCCATTTCCTGGAAAAGGAATTTCAAGACCTGGTCATAAAGAATGATTATGACCCAGAAACACCTCATGACTGTTTTGAACAGATGAAAATGGAAACAGTGCATTTACCAACTGTGCATGAGAATCCATTACCAGATCCGGATTTTACCCTGTTTGTGGATGGATCAAGATATGCCGATGAAGGAGGAACATATCATACAGGATATGCCGTAACCACAACAGATGAAGTTATTAAATCATCATCCTTACCACCAGCAATGTCTGCACAAGAAGCTGAATTACAGGCTCTGACTTCAGCCTGCAAAATTTCCGAAGGAAAACGTGCCAACATCTATACAGATTCAAGATATGCTCTGGGTGTGGCACATGACTTCGGCCTAATTTGGAAGACAAGAGGATTTCTTACCACCGCCGGTACACCAGTCAAACACAGCACTGCAATCAAGGAGCTAATGGATGCCCTCCTACTTCCCGAAGAGGTGGCCGTTTTGAAAGTCAAGGCCCATGGGAAATTGGATACAGATGAAGCAAAGGGCAACCATTTGGCTGATCAAGCTGCTAAGTTAGCGGCCAGGGATTTGCAGGAAGTGGATGAAGAAGTGTCCGGACAAGAACAAGAAGAAGAAGTCCCTATTTTTGCTTTGCAAACTCTTCCTACTGATTTGCGAATCTTACAAGAACAACAAGCTGCAGTCACTCCTGAGGAAATCCAGAAATGGAAAAAGAAAGGAGCTGTCCAAAAGGATGGAATATATTACAACAACTTCAAATTTTGTCTTCCCAGAAATCTATACCCAGCAGTGGTCCAATGGGCACATGGGCCCGCGCACCTGTCAAAAGAATTGATGGCCGCCCTCATACAGAAGTATTATGAAGCACCTGGAATCACAACATTGATCAATAGCTTTTGCAAGGCCTGTGTCATCTGTGCAAAATGCAATCCAGGAAGACCAATTAAGGTGCCTGCGAAACACCTGGCAAAGCCCATGTACCCCTTCCAGCGAATTCAAATTGACCACATCCAAATGCCCAAGAGTGGGCCCCATGAATATGCACTAGTAATAGTGGACATGTTCTCAGGCTGGCCAGAAGCCTACCCAGTGGCCAATATCACTGCAAAGACAACCGCAAAGCGCCTAATTACAGATATTGTATGCAGATTCGGACTCCCAGAAGTCATTGAGAGTGATCAAGGCCCAGCCTTTACAGCAACTGTGACTAAAGAAATTTGGACTGCTCTAGGGGTGACTCTGGCCTTCCATACCCCTTACCACCCACAAAGTAGTGGTAAAGTGGAGCGCATGAATGGCACCCTAAAAACCAGAATGTTAAAAATGTCACAAGAAACAAAGATGCCCTGGCCAGAAAGCCTGCCAATAGCTTTATTTAGTGTTAGGCACACACCTAGAGGGAAGCATTCACTGTCCCCATATGAAGTTCTATTTGGGACAGCACCCAGGTTAGGTTGTTATTATCCACAGCAGTTACAGCTCCAATCAGATGTTTTAGTAGATTATGTAACTGAACTTGCAAGTGTTTTAAACAAAATACATGCCCAAGTTTTCTCTTCAATTCCAGATCCTGAATTGGATACAGGTTCCCATAACCTACTTCCCGGAGATTGGGTCCTGGTTAAGAAGTTTGTGCGGAAAAATACCCTGGAACCAAGATTTGACGGTCCATTCCAAGTTCTCCTGATTACTGCAACCTCCGTCAAATTGGCCGGTAGGCCAAATTGGATCCACGCTTCCCACTGCAAGAAATCTCCTGCCCCAGAGGAAGCGAATATCGCACAAACATGTATCTCTGGTACATCTTCTCCTTAATTAGCCTTATGAAGGCCCAGCAAGTAGCCATTACCAAAGACATTAGTGGGTACACCTTCTGGTATAATTCATCATGCACCCAGGTGGCTACTTATACCTTTGACTATTGTGATATTGTAGAATGCCCATTTCCCACACCACAAATCCAGAGCATCTATAGAGATATCCCTCATTCGAAAGACCCATATGTTTGTGTAGTTGACAAGCAATGGGGGCACAATTGTGACCATTGGGGGGCGGCGGGATGGAATGCCGGGCCTGCCTGGGGTTACAAACCAAAAAGTGCCGTATCTAAAGTAGATGATCATGGTAGATCCCTCCTCCAGAGAATGACTTTGAGAAAGCCTGGGGGGAGTACACCAATGAAATTAATCCTTAACATTGAGCATCCAAGCCCAACAGATGCAGACCAGTATGTGATGGGAATGTATTGGAAAAAGGGTTCCTACCAAAAATTAGGGCATTTCTACCTTAAAGATATGTGCAACTCTTCTGAGTGGCAAGGGGCCACCCATATGGTCCCTAACCCATTAAAACCTCATATCCAGACCTTTCAAGACATGATGGCCATTGCTAACCCCACCTTTGAAGATACCATGGCCGCCGAAACAGGTTTTAATGATGTAAATTTATGGTTAGAATGGATGAAATATAATGCTAATAAGCATAATAGAACTGCATGTTACGTGTGTGGAGGTGCCCGGCCTCACCTGGGTACCGTACCTTTAATCCTACCTGTAGATATAGAAGAATGTATTTTAAGCCTTTTTGCCTATCACTATAATTTTAACAGGTCCATATGTATTGCATGGACAAAGGAGTATCCTCTCCTAGCCAACGATGTCAAACCCCCTGATGGTATTACCGTATATAAAGGTAATTACACTTGCTATGCCATGTACGATGGTATTGGTAAATTTGTAGGTAACTTTTCCAAAGGCTATTGTGCTACATACAGAACTGTCCCTGTACGTTTGCTGCAACATCACACTAGGTCACTAGGGGACATTTATTGGTTGTGTGGGGATTTACAGCTAAGATCCAGAATGGACACAGAATGGTGGGGAGAGTGTACTCTGACTAAGGCCATTATGCCTATACATATTATTTCTGATACACACCTCAACACCCATGAGTTCAGCCACACTAAGGTTAAACGTGACGCCCCAGTGAAAGGAAGTTTTGATCCTCATGTATATATTGATGCCATTGGAGTGCCCAGGGGGGTGCCCAACGAGTTTAAAGCTAGGGATGAAGTTGCTGCAGGATTTGAATCAATTTTTACCATAGTTACCGCAAACAAGAATCTAAATTGGATAAATTACATTTATTATAATCAACAGCGTTTTGTCAATTACACCAGAGACGCCCTCCAGGGGTTGGCCGAACAGTTGCAGGCCACATCCCAAATGACTTTCCAGAATAGAATGGCCCTAGATATGATCTTAGCCGAAAAAGGAGGGGTTTGTAAGATTTTGCCCGACACTATGACATGTTGTACCTACATCCCAGAAAACACAGGCCCTAATGGTAAAGTCACACTAGCTATAGAAAAATTAAATGACCTGTCAGAAGAGTTAAAAAGGAATTCTGGGATAAAAGATCCCTGGGAAAGATGGTTTGGTTGGATGACAGGATGGCAAAAGGCTTTAATGCAGATTGGTATGGCTATACTAATTTTTCTTTTTATCTTTGCTCTTCTCTTTTGTTGTGTCCTCCCATGTCTGAGAAAATCCCTTATGAAGACTGTTGACCAAGCAGCACCCACTTTGACCCATCTCGAAGTTGTTGACCAAGAATTCCAAGACATCAACTCACCCTGTCTGCCGCTGCAAATTATCCCCTTTGTTGATAAAGTGCAGGAATTCTAGGAAGGGACTAGCTCAGGGACAGCATCTGTCAGTGAATGGTAAAGGCCCCATGTGGAGAAGTGGTGGGTTAGCTGCCATGGGATACCCTTGGGTGTGAAGCGTTCGAGAGCCATACTGACGGATGGTTAGCCTATTAGGGTCAGATCTAGGGACAGCCTTGCACTTTGCATTAACATCTAGCTAGCAGCTACGGGGTTTCTGTGCCTTTGGGTTAACACGTCTTCTGATACTAACATAATAAAGTTTTATCTCTTAGAATCTAACATTTCATAGGGGGGACTGATGTGGAATTATTAAAAATTATTATTGTACTTGTATTGAATTATTGTACTAACTCCATTTTAACTTTATACTGTGACTTCGTCCTCCATTTTGTCCTCCTAACCTGACTTCTTCAATCCTCCATTTTGTCCTCATGACTTAACTTGTTCATTTTAAAACTACATTACGTGACTGAACTTCTCAACCCAATTAATACAGTAGACAAAGACCGTGTTTCCTTCAAGGACAAGTACCAGGAGGTGCTGGCTACTCCTTAAGACTTGCCGGCTACTCCTTAAGAGCTTGTAAGATAGTACAGTTTGAAGGCCACAGAACACAGTAGTAATGAAATGTTCTATTCATAAGAGACCTTGCACCTGGACATAAAGCCTGATATCACTGACCGTGTAAAATGACGCTTAGGACCCCCTTGTCCCCCACCCGTGTCCAGAATAATCCCACCTCTGATGGGTGGGCACGGGACTAACCTCTTAATTTTACTAACCAATAGGTAAGACACTAACTCCGTCACTTAACAATTAATCCAATTGATGATGTTTATTTGCTGATATTCTAATAATCAATGATGACGCAAAATGCCTCTTAAAAGGGCCTGCGCGCCCGCTTTTACTTGCTTGCCAATAAACTTTCTCGAAGTTATTTTAACCTGAACCTCGTGTGTCAGACTTAATTACTTCAGCGTATATACGCAATTTAATTTTATTGATTTGGACAGGAACAGATAGACTTTGAACATTTTGGTTTACTTTCAAAAAGTACCATAACATATGTATATATGTATGTGTATGTATGTATGTATATATGTATGTGTATGTATGTATGTATATATGTATGTGTATGTATGTATGTATATATATACACACACACACACACACACATATAAACCTGGCACTCACCTCTTTATAATTTCAGTCCAGTAAACTTGCCTTGGTGCCTACCCTTTATTTATTTACACACACACACACCAAAAGAGTTGTGGTGGAGAAAAAAGTGTGCTTCCTTGTGGGAGGATTTGGACGCGGTTCCTGTGGGCAGGATTTGGAGGCAGGGGCCCAGACCTTGAGCTCTATTGGGGGCCCTAAAATTTCTGATGGTGGCCCTGACTGCAGATCAAAACTTGTGATTTGCAGCTTACTATCTAAGAGGCCCTCTGATTCAGTGTGTGTACAGTATTGAATTATATGCAGGGAGCTTCAGAACTTCATGGACAAAATGTATTCCTTACACTAGTTTGTCAGATCACTAAATCTCCTATGGGCAATATGCACTCACTTAGAATTCCTGATGCATAATCTAGCTCTGGGTGAGTGCTTTTTGATACAATGCAGTGTTGTGTCTCTGGATTTTCAATAGTGCATCTCTGTCCTGTGTGTCTAAGTGAGTGTGTTGAGAATCGGGTTGGTTTGTATAGTAGTTTGTCTATTCTTGTAAGTGCATAGTTCCTGTTTTTTTTTTTTTTTTTGTGTGTGTTATGAATCATGTGCATTTTTTTGGGTTAAAGGTGGGAGAAACAAAATTGTTCTGTCCAAGACCATACATATGGCAAATATACTCTATGCATATCTGAAATGCATTTGTGAAGTTTCTTCTGTGGATGAAAGTATTTATATAATGGTGTATTAAAGATTTACATTCCCGGTGGCTACAGGGGAAGGACGTGTGTGCATCACTTCTGAGAAGCAGAAAACCTTGACTGCTAGGATTAGATATTCATCTAAATCATACCAATAATATTCTAGCTCTTAACAATTCTTTCCCGAAAGCTCCAACTGTCTGTGGATTGTTGCCCTAGTTATATGGTTTATTATAAGTTTAAATTACTATAACAGCTTAACCCTTTAAGGCAGAGCTTGACAAACTTGCTGGGAATCTAAAAGACAGCTTAAAAAAAAAAAAAGTTGGGAACCAGATTTTTTTCTTCAAACTATCAAAACCATTTCAACAGCAAAAATACAATTATATAAGGGACACTATAGTCACCAGTACCACTACAGCTTAATGCAGTGGTTCTGCAGGCTTTTCAATGTAAACACTGTCTTTTCAGGGAAAAGACAATGTTTACATTGCTGCCTAGTAACACCTTTAGTGACAGTCACTCAGACAGCCACTAGAGGTGCTTCTAAGGCTATGCATGGAGGCACTGAATGTTTCCCATAGAAATGCATTAATTCAATACTATTCAAATGGGGAGATGCTGCACAGCATTTTGCCATGCATTTGCAATGGAAAAGTAGAGACTTAGCTGAGATCATCACGATTGATGATCTCAGCCATGGAGGTGGAGCCAGCCACGTTGAGACCAGCACATCATGGAAAGAAAGGCGAATATAAACATCCCATGCGATCGGAAACAAGAGACACACTTACATACACACTTACTGAAAGACACACTCACTGCCAAACAGACACAGAAACACACTTAAACACACACACACTAATTGCCAGACACAGACAGACATACAGACACACATGCAGATACAAACACTCACTGATAAACATATACACACACATTCTCTCACTCACTCATGAATTATAGTTCATTTTTATTTTAATTTAAGTCCACCATCCCCTACCTTTGGGAAAACTGGAGTGGATTCATTTACGGTGGTCCAGTGTAATTGCTGAGATCTTCAAGTTCTTCTTTTTCTGCAATCTTGCGCACCATTTAGTGATGGAGGGCTGGAGTGATGTTATATCCCGGCACCTGGCATCACAGCAGGGCATGCGAGGGAGCAGAACAAGAAGAGCCTGAAGATTTCAGCTCCACTCTTGCTCAGTCTGCTGCCTCCTCTGTCCCTCAGCCAGCTGCCTCCACTGTCCCTCAGCTAGCAGCCTCCCACAGCCAGCTGCTAACAATATTAGCTAATGCAAATTCTGTGCTTAGCATGCTGCTCATATGCAACCAATGGTGGCCTGACCACCCCCTCCATTCTGATCAAGTGCTAACATGCTGATGTCAGTAGAGCATCAAGCTTTAGGGGGGACTTGGCCTTGATGTGGGAACAGAGATATGATTTTGCTTTATTTCTTTTTCATTTTATTTTTTTATGTGGGAGCCACAAAAGCAAGGGTTACTCCATCCATAAAAAGGTGTTTTTGGTTGCAGTAACTCTTTAAAAAAATACTGCATATACAACAGTAAACAAAAAAACTTTAGGTACCATAACAACTTCAGCTAAATTAAGTTGTTATGGCTTCAGGAGGCACTTTTCTTACCTGAAGGGTAATTGTTAAACAATTTCTTAAACTCAAAGGTTGCTTCCAGCACCGGATCGCTAATTCTCCCAGCGGTATCCAGAAGCGTAATTAAAGCCAGGTAAGGGTTCAGCTGATTGGCTACAGCAACCAGCTTGTGCTCTAAGCCAAACAGTAGTTCACCATTCATAAAAATAAATGTATTTGAAAAAAAAGGGATTTGAACCTGGGTTTCCTAGTTCCTAGGCAGCGATGTTACTACTAGAAGTCTTGCAAAAGGCTACTTAAGTAAAATCCTTACAAAATATTCTATAAATATTTTAGAGCCTCAATTTAAAGTAGTTTGAAACTACCATTATGCATGCTTATATTCAACGGTCTAACAATATTTTGAGATACCACTATGCCAAGGGGCATTGCATCCTCATTCCATTTAGGTTAATTTTCTTAAACTTCAGTCTCCTTCTCTAGTAAGAGCATTGCTGTGAGCATACATAATCTTCTGACAAGCTTAGGGAATTGAGCAATAAGTTTGGCAAATGTGAGGGTTCTCTTACATAACATCTCCTGAAATTAGGAGAGGCTGACTGGAACAGCATGACCACATTCATAAGATCTAGTTGCATGGATGACTAAGCAGGGCAGTAAGACTTCACCACATGAGAGTTGTGGATTAAGGTGGTGTATTACAGTTCCAGATAAAAAAAAGAAAAACACATTTTACAGAAATTGCAAGGATATAAAAATTAGCTTTTGAAGGACAGTTTCACAGTGCTATAACCACTTCATTAAAAAAAAATAAAAAAAAATTGCACTGCTCTGATGGGTGGGATCAGTCTGATACGTGACAATCTAAGGGTCTCAAAAAATAAAACCTGTAGACCTGAGCGGTGATTTACCAAGCTTTTTGAGACGCTTTTTCATTTTCAGTATTCTCATAAACTCTTGTTTTTGACTGATTTGCATATTATTAGGGTCTCCCTTAGTCTAAAGTGTAATCCATATGTGAACTATTTGCTCAGTTTCCTAGGGAGATAACAGCAAAATCTCACTCATTAGACCCAATAAAGGCTAAATTAATTGTCTAGTGTTGTATTTCTCATGCAGAGAGAACCTGGCAGGATTCAAGATCTGGACTGCTTTTGTGGATGTGATCAGTCGGATATGTGAAAATGAGCTTGAACCTGTATGAGACCTGAGTGGTAATGCAACAAAGCTGTTACGTATGCTAATAAACTGGTTTTATTCTCTTTTATTTACATCTACAGCCAATATGAAAAAGGCATTGTTCACTGGGTCTTAAGTGGCACAAGTCCAAAATATCTAGCTTCCAAGACTAGAAGGAGTGTCACAACGAAAATCACTAGATCTCAGCCATGGAGGTGGATCCAGCCACGTTGAGACCAGCAAAATCCAGTATCGCACTAGCTACTGAGTTCTTGTGCGATATGTCTGATGAATCTCTCAAATTGTCAGCCAAGAAAAAGTGACGGTCGAATGTCGCTTAAAGTGCCCTTTAGCTTATGTCTTGGGCAGCTGACACATAAAATCCCCACTGCAATCTACCTTTTGAGAAACGATATGTTTTTTTGTTCTGCCATAGACCACCCAGTTAAAGACATGGGAAAGAAAACTCCAAGTAAAAAAGAGGTGTAGGGGGCGAAGCTGGAGTTCTGGCAAAATGCTGCTTGAAAAACACTAACAGAGCACTACAAAGCTAAATATAAAAACACCAATAGCAACTACTTGTATACAGAACTATGGGGAAGCACTCCCTTAAGACGCAAGGGCTGAGTGAGGGATATACCCGTGACATCGGCCAGCTTCTCTCCCAAGCCAGCAGGCCCAGCCTTACTACCTGACTCGGTGCAAGAATCCTTATCAGCCTCGGAGGATGAAGACTTGGGATTCAGCAGGGGTAGGGAAGTGCCCCCTAAATGCACTGAACCCCCCTGGCCACGAAATTTGATCTATTCAGCATGGTTTTAGACCTCAAGGCCTTCTTCACCTCGGAGATAGCTGTACTGAAAGAAGAGCTAAACTCCCTGACAGACAGAATACAGGCGACAGAGGAAGATGTACACGATCTAAGGATCAAACAAGACACCTCTGCAATGCAAATGCTTTAACTATTCACAACCTGTGCACAATTGAGCACCAGGGTCGGACAAATGGAATTACCACAGTATATCAGAAGGCTGAAAACCGCCACCCTACCACCTAAACAAACCAAGGTTATGGCCCTAGAAGGACTTTTCCTCATACCTGATCAAGTCCACAATGCAAACACCATGCATAAACATGTCATCATGTGCTTCAAGTTGCGATTCGACAAGGAAAGTTTTCCGCGAGCAGTCAAGGGGCAAACCCCTTATGTGTTTGAGGAACACCAGCTAAATTTCTGTCAAGACCTCAGCCACCAAACCCTGAAATGGAGAGCTTCCTTCAAGGGAATAGCCTCCCAACTCCGAGCTGCTGACATCCCATAAAAATGGGGTTATCCAAGGGCACTCATCGCCAAAAAAGATGGCCACCGAACCCAGCTGACATCACCATCAGAAGCTGCAGCGTTTCTACGATCCATGGGACTTACCGCCACAGCCTTCTCACCACTGGGATGTAGCCAATGGTAGTCTTTAACCCATTGAGATCCATGGCTGATCTGGTATTGCACTAAACCTCTCTGAAGCACGCCAAGTAACTGCAACACTTGTTTTTTTTTTTTTTTTTTTGCTATTTACTCAGTTTGTTATTCTGTTTAATTTAAAATAGTGCAAAATACTACATATTTACATGGGGCTTAACAGAGCTTTTGCTGGTAACCAGAAGCTGCCCTATAGGGGCCCTTATTTATAGCCATCCAAAATGTCTGTATAAACGTTAAATGTCGCTATGCATGAAAAAAAAAAAAAGGTTTAGTAGATTTTGTTTTCCAGAAACTACAAGAGGTCCATAAGCAAACAGTAGTAGCATAAGCAAATAGTTTTTTAGGCTATACTGGTGACAGGATGATTAGAGAAAAAAAAAGCTAAAGACAAGTCTCAGCAAGTACATAGGGCAAGTTACAATGCCAAAAAATGGCAAAAAATAATAAGAAAAGGATATTGTAAGCTTTTTTTCTAAGAAAAAGCTCCACTTTTTTTTCCCTATGCTTGATAAAATAAAGCCTTAGAAATGGATGAATCATACTTTTAAAAGGGATTATTAAAAAAGTCCCTACAAAATGAAATTTTCTTTGAATAAAAATGGAAAAATTGCATTTCTTCTGTTTAACCAATGAACAGAAGTTGTTTACAAAATGTATGGTCATTCTTGACACAGCTTTAAAGGGAAGAAGGAATTTTTGTAATTACCTTGATTATTTCTTACTAAAAGAAGAATCAAAAGGAAAAAGTAGGTTACCATTTTCCATTAAAAAACAAACAAATCTTTTCTGCACACTTCAACTCAAACTTGCCACAGCGTACCTCACAGACATACAAAAACAATCTCGCGAGATCACCACTGGACCACCAGGGATCAGGCAGAACGGCACCCTCCATGACACCAGGCACCCCCCTATGGAAACCCGGCGTCCCACCCCCTCCCAGGCTAAAGGTAAGAAGGGAGGGGGTGGGATACATCATTTTAGTTTTTATAAATAATAATAATAATAATAAAAAAAACATATTTATTCAATAATTGTGCTATATACACACACACTAAGAGCACTCACACACAGCACACTCATACTAACATCACCATCAGACACAGACAGCACACACAGCACCCTCAGACACACAGCACCCTCAGACACACACACACACACACACAGCACCCTCAGACACACACACACACGCATCACCTTCAGACGCACACACACACACACACACACACACACACAGCACCCTCAGACACACACACAGCACCCTCAGACACACACAAACACACAGCACCCTCAGACACACATAGCACCTTCACTCACACAGCACCCTCAGACACACACATCACCTTCAGTCACACAACACACTCACACACAGCACACTCTCACACATATACAACACACACACGTATGTATAATATATAAAATAACACTCAGTAAGTTAACAGACAAAAAAATAGAAACATAGAATGTGACAGTAGATAAGAACACCCTCACACACACACAGCACCCCTCTTACACACACACTACAATCCTCACACACACAGCACACCCAACACACTGTGCCCTTCACACATACAATACGTGTTGGGTGTGCTGTGCGTATGTGTGAAGTGTGCAGCATGCATAATATTATTATTATTGCCATTTATATAGCACCAACAGATTCTGTAGCGCTTTACAATATTATATACTACAGCACCACTACACACATTACGCTCCAGATGCATGCTAGATCCCTTACCCTATTTACACTCTGAATCCTCTATACAAACACACACAATCTCCTATACACACTCTGGGTCCTTTACACACAAGATCCCCTACACACACTGCACCACCTACACACACTACATTCCTGACATACAAACTCTGGATCCCCTATGCACACACTACATTCCTTGTAAGCAAACACATACTACATTCTCTAAACACACACTCTTTACAACCCCTACACACACTACAGCCCGTATGCACACACTCGCTACATCCCCTATACACACTATGCCCCCTATAAACACTCGCTACAGCCCCTAGCCCCACATATTACACCACAAACACGAATTAAATTGACCTATTTACACAATACCACACCACAATCAACTAACTCAACACACACGTAATCCCACAAGCAGGCTCCAAACACATGCACCATACGCTTTTCTGGCCCTTTTGTCCTCTGGTATCCCACTTATGGAGACACCAGAGACAAGTTAAAAGCAAACACAGCGCAAGCTTGTTATTAAATTTGCTTTCACTGTGCAGAACAAAAACAGGGCCTTTTCCTAATGCTAGAGCTCCTCAGCGGGGCTCTGCGCATTGCAATAATATGCTCACTTTGAGAGGGGGTGTGCTTGTCATTAGTGATGACAAAACATACCCTCTATGGCCTCGCCCCTTTCTCAGGGGGCCGCTGTGATTGGAAAATGCCCGGGCCGAATTTTTTCCCAGTCCGGCCCTGGTGATAACTACTGTAAAAAAATGAAGATCACAGACAAAATCTCACCTGCCTTGACGATAGAGGCTTTACCACTACTCATCCACGATTTCAACAATAAACTACGGTGCAGGCATGGGATAACTACTCTATCCCAATTACTATAAGGCCACAGCCTCAAAAAGTTCCAAGACCTACAAATGGAATATACCCTCCCCAGCATTGCCCACTTTTCCTACCTGCAATTACAATCCTGGATATCACAGAGACTCCACTCACTTGTGAGGGATACCCAAGAGCCACAACTAACAGACGCTGAAAAAATAAGTCTGAAAATAAACACCCCCCAAAAGGTAATCTCCCTAATATACACCTGAGAACATTCCTTTACCTGCTTAAATCTACTGCACTTTAAAAGGGCATAGGACAGAGACATAATGAACAGCATGACAGACCAGCAATGGAGAGAAATACTTTCAGCCCATAAAACAATGACACTGTGCACATCTCACATAGAACTCTCCCGAAAAATTATCTACAGATGTATCTAGTCACAACACGACTAAAACAAAGCTTCCCAAATGCCTCTGACACCTGCTGGAGGTTCCAGAAGGATAGAGGGGACATGATCCACATATGGTGGCATGACCCCCAACTTAACAAATACCTGCAGGATGTAAGGCAATTGATAAAAAGTTGCATGGGGATCAATCTCCCCCTTCGGTCCGAAATGTTCCTCCTCCTACTGTTTCCGAAAGCCCTCCAAAAAAGTCACAAATACCAACTATACCATTTCATAATAGCAGCCTTTACAGTCATCAGCAGACAATGGAAAACTCCCTCCCTTCCTACCATTGACCAATGTATTGCAGCAACAGATGTCAGCAGACAATATGAAAAAATGTCAAGATGCACCCACCCTCCTGCCAGGTATTGGTCTGTGGCATGGGACACATGGGAGACCTTCAGAGCCAAAACCAACACAGGTAGTAAATAATACTAAACAAGTTCCACTGTATCAAACATCCAATAGGTGACAATGCATGTAAAGACAGTTAGGGATAAAACACAACAAAAACATTTTCAGCCCCAATATTTACATTCTTCCCACTTCCAGAAAGAAGAAAGCCAAGTGCACACGTGCACTCTAATCACCCACTTAATTGAACAAAAGTTTGAGACCCTAGGTTGCCTCTCCCCCCTCCCTTGATCCTCCTCCCTCTACTAACAGGTAGCCCTAACCGAACCCACAGTACCAACCGTGGTGATGATCACCCCCCTAGATAAGAATGATAACTCAACAAGGCAATTACTAGTGACACCCCCGAATCCTTAGCTGTAACTCCCCCTGCATAACCCACCATTGAATAGGGGACTTTGGATCTTAGAGAAACTGACGTTAAATTACTGTAAAAGTCACTATGAAAATCAGCAAACTTGCTCTAACTTTGCCTACAACAATGTAATAATATATTTCTGTAATAATATGATGTTAATAATATGTACTGTTATACCTTATTAACCCCCCCCCCCCTTCCCTTCTCTCTTTTTTTCTGTACCTTCTCTAAAAATAAAACAATGAAACAATAAAACAATAAAAATGTCAAATTGAAAAATAAATAAGTAAATAAAAATCAACTATGAAAAAAATCTGAACTTTAACTCTCAAGGATCATCACTTTGGGGTTAACAACAGACTCAAAAAATCAACATCCCACTATTACAATGTGCCACATGGAAATCACTTCATTACATCCTATACACAGAGAAAAGCAGAATTTTACTATAAAGTCCTTTTCCCCTTGTATTGGCAGTATAGTTTGCTTTCCTATTCATCAAACATTGATACTTCTGCAGCTTTTTTGTGTCTTATATATTTATTGATGTACAGGATATTGTGTGTAGCTTCCTATGCTAAAGGAAGCACGGGGGTGATACTTTTAAAGTCTAATCTTACATTTCAGGGATACCAGTCCTATTGAAGGCACTAAACCCACTTGCTATTTTGATGTCAATGCTAGGGAAAAAAAAATTACCAACTAAGAAAGAGGACCTCTTCTGCACATAGTTTCTGCCCCTGCTATAAATAATTTCAATACTTGGTGGAATTGTTGTTTCTCCCATTGTCAAAGTCAACTACTGCTGTTCCTCCATTATCCTACCACACTTTGACTGCATCTCATGACATTATTACCTAGTCTGTATTTCCACACAAGTTGGTTATTACACCTCATAGCAAGATTGACATTTATTCTTGAGTTAAAAATGATCTCCAGCATTAACTTTGGAGTGGTGTCCATCCTCCTTCAACCTCCTAATACAACCTGTCATGTTTGGATGCAGCCTCTCTCCAGGTTCAATCTCACAGGAGATTGTTTGTGGCTCTATATGCGGGAGGAGGCACCCTTAAAGGGATTCTATAGTGTAAGGAATACAAACCTGCATTTCTTACACTATAGTTCCCTCTAACCCTCCCTTCCCTCATGGACCCCTCCTCGGTATGGAAAAGTTATAAAAAACAAAACAAAAAAAATAAAACGTTATTTACTCACCCAATTCCAGGGATGATCTGACTAGGTGCAGGGATGGAGCTTTGCCTCCTCCAACACGGTGGCTAATGTGCATGTGCCCTCCCCATAGAAAAGCATTTTATGGGATTTGCCCGTTTGAGGGAAGATGTTGGGAGCATCAGCTCAGGAGTAGCTGTATTAGAGGAAGCTGTTACTTCTAACAGCCGAGGTGACAGCCCCTCTAGTACGGGTGGGGATCAAAATGTAAGGAAGGCAAGACAGGTTGTGGTGGTAGGGGACTCTATCATTAGGAGAGCAGATAGGGCAATCTGCCACTCTGATCGTCTCAACCGGACAGTTTGCTGTCTCTCGGGTGCTCTGGTCCGGCATGTTGCTGACAGAGTGGATGGATTATTGGGAGGGGCTGGGGATGACCCAGCGGTCATGGTCCATGTTGGTACCAATGACAAAGTAAGAGGAAGATGGAAGGTCCTAAAGAATGATTTCAGGGAATTAGGTAGCAAACTGAAGAAAAGGACCTCCAAGGTGGTATTCTCTGAGATATTACCTGTGCCACGTGCTACAGTGGAAAGGCAGCGGGAGATTCGAGAGGTTAATGCGTGGCTGAAGTCTTGGTGCAGGAAGGAGGGTTTGGGGTTTTTAGAGCACTGGGCCGACTTTGCGATTGGGTACAACCTATATAGTAGAGATGGATTGCACCTAAACGGAAGAGGGTCTGCAGTGCTGGGGGATAGGATGGCTAGAAGGTTGGAGGAGATTTTAAACTAGTAGTAGGGGGGGAGGGTCATACCAATCTACGAAATGAAGATAGGACAGAAAGGAGATGGGCTTTAGAACAGTATAAGGAGGGTGGAGACGGGGGGAGGGGCAAGCTCAGAACAGAGAAGCTATGTAATGTTGGTAATTCACAAAATAAACAAGAGACGCATGATATTAAATTTATGCTTACTAATGCAAGGAGCCTAAATAACTGAAAACATGGTGGGATAACATGGTGGGCATAACTGAAACATGGTGGGATGAGACACATGACTGGGCAGTTAACTTAAATGGGTACACATTATTTAGGAAGGATAGGAAAAACAAGAAGGGTGGTGGGGTATGTTTGTATGTCAACCATGATTTAAAGCCAAATCTTAAGCAAATTGAATGCGATGAGGAAAATGTGGAAGCTTTATGGGTAAATATCTGCTTGGGGGAAAAGAAGGGAAACCAACTATTGGTTGGGATATGTTATAAACCACCTAATGTTAATATTGACGAGGAACAACAGCTGTTTGAGCAAATTGAGAAAGCTGCAAATCTTGGTAACACTTTAATTATTTGAGATTTTAATTACCCAGACATTAGTGTTGTCGCGAACCCGAAATTTTCGGTTCGCGAACGCGAACTTCCGCAAATGTTCGCAAACCGGCGAACCGCGCGAACCGCCATTGACTTCAATGGGCAGGCGAATTTTAAAAACAACAGGGACTCTTTCTGGCCACAATAGTGATGGAAAAGTTGTTTCAAGGGGACTAACACCTGGACTGTGGCATGCCAGAGGGGGATCCATGGCAAAACTCCCATGGAAAATTGCACAGTTGATGCAGAGTCTGCTTTTAATCCATAAAGGGCAGAAATCACCTAACATGGACACCTGTCCTCAAAGCCCAGCCCTGATACACACTGACACAGAGCAGAATAGAGACTGTTCCCCCTACATAGGGTCACTTGGCAGATATGGATTGACACCTGTCCTCAAAACCCCTGATACACACTGACACAGAGCAGAATAGGGACTGTTCCCCCTACATAGGGTCACTTGGCAGATATGGATTGACACCTGTCCTCAAAACCCCTGATACACACTGACACAGAGCAGAATAGAGACTGTTCCCTGTCCACAGAGACCATGATACACACTGACACAGAGCAGAATAGAGACTGTTCACCGTCCACAGAGACCATGATACACACTGACACAGAGCAGAATAGGGACTGTTCCCCCTACATAGGGTCACTTGGCAGATATGGATTGACACCTATCCTAATGATCCCTGATACACACTGACACAGAGCAGAATAGAGACTGTTCCCCCTATATAGGGTCACTTGGCAGATATGGATTGACACCTGTCCTCAAAGCCCCTGATACACACTGACACAGAGCAGAATAGAGACTGTTCCCTGTCCACAGAGACCATGATACACACTGACACAGAGCAGAATAGAGACTGTTCACCGTCCACAGAGACCATGATACACACTGACACAGAGCAGAATAGGGACTGTTCCCCCTACATAGGGTCACTTGGCAGATATGGATTGACACCTATCCTAATGATCCCTGATACACACTGACACAGAGCAGAATAGAGACTGTTCCCCCTACATAGGGTCACTTGGCAGATATGGATTGACACCTGTCCTCAAAACCCCTGATACACACTGACACAGAGCAGAATAGAGACTGTTCCCTGTCCACAGAGACCATGATACACACTGACACAGAGCAGAATAGAGACTGTTCACCGTCCACAGAGACCATGATACACACTGACACAGAGCAGAATAGAGACTGTTCCCTGTCCACAGACACCATGATACACACTGACACAGAGTGTCCGCGTGAAATAGGGCCGTGAGTAATGACGTCACGGGTAGCCTGCCCATAGTATCGCATAGGGTGGAAGAGCTGATAGGACATCTGAAACGTATTGGGATGGAGATGCTTAATTGTTCTCCAAAATGCTTGACACCACCCCATAGTGAATCTCTGCAAACTTTAATACCATCAGAGGAGGAAGAATGTGGCAGCCCACTGGGATTATTCGAAAAATTTCAAATTGATGATTTTCCAGACCCTGGGGTTGACATTAGTCCAGATTTACATCTTGTGACCCATGAGGATGTTCCAGGCACTACTTGTGAAATAAAGACAGATAATAAAGTGAATGATCCTTCTCCTTGGGACTTGCACCCTGTTGTTGAAGGTGGAGTAGGCAATGGCAAGAGCATGCTGTGGGTAGTCAGTGCAAACACTCTCTTCCCGGTGAATAATGAGGAGACTAACTATGATGACGTTATTTGCGTTGAAAGTAATGATGCCAGAGATCTTTTGAAACCATATGGAAGGAACGAATTGGTTAAAAGAAAGGCAAGAGACCACCTGCATATAGACAAGAATACGCATAAGAGAAAGAAGAGAACAGGTGAAAAAGAGAAGCTGCAGACTGCCTATCTGCAAATTGTTGAGTTATGTCCTGAAGATGTCCGTGTTACCACAGTGCAGACTCTGTTTGATACACTACTGAGGAGAGTCAGAGAAACCCCAGATCTTCACGTATTGGATGAGTCGGTGTGTGGAGTTGCAGAGAACGTAGAACAAGAAATATTTAAACTTTTCCTGTGTACTGACAACAGATATACATAGGGTCACTTGGCAGATATGGATTGACACCTGTCCTCAAAACCCCTGATACACACTGACACAGAGCAGAATAGAGACTGTTCCCTGTCCACAGAGACCATGATACACACTGACACAGAGCAGAATAGGGACTGTTACCCCTACATAGGGTCACTTGGCAGATATGGATTGACAAATCCCTGACAAACAGCTACCACATGCAAGGAAGGCAGCAGGGGCGCAAATGACCCACTCCCGACGCGGGAAGGTAGTGACGACAAATAACAATACAGGACTCTTTAGAGGCCCTGTAATTGTAATCAGTCCACTTGAAATCCTTTAACTTTGATCAATTGGAGGGAAGTCTGGTGCAGAGCCACTGACCCATGCGCAGGGCCAGCCTTAGGCCTTTGGGCGCCCTGTGCAAGAAATCTTCACCCTGTCACACCCATGTGCAAGAAATCTTCACCCTGTCACACACACACAGGCAGACAGCCATACACACGCACACACACAACTGCGACTGACTAGGTTTGTCACCTCCTCAAAAGGACGCATGAGCCTACAGGCCTGAGACACCCGCTTGAAGACAAGTAACTGCTATTCAATCTATAACAGTGAAAAACAAATTTTGGTTTTAAAAGCACGCTATAGAGACACCAAATATGATTGGCAACTGTCAAAGCACGCTGGAACAGGTCTACAGAGCACACGCTGAAGTAGGCCTGAAACACAGACGCTTGCAGACAACTAACTGCTCTTCTATTACAGTGAAAAAAAAATATTTATTTTAAATCTAAAGCTTAACCAATTGTTAAAACAGACATGAGTGGTGGCATTGGGCTAGTGGGCACAGTATCCAATGTGAACCTCACACAGAAGCTGGCAGGCAACTGCTCTTCTATTACAGTGGAAACAAAATTTTGTTTGTAAAAGCACGCTATAGAGACACAAGATATGAGTGGCAACTGTCAAAGCACGCTGGCACAGGTCTGCAGAGCACACGCTGAAGTAGGCCTGAAACACAGACGCTTGCAGACAACTAACTGCTCTTCTATTACAGTGAAAAAAAAATATTTATTTTAAATCTAAAGCTTAACCAATTGTTAAAACAGATATGAGTGGTGGCACTGGGCTAGTGGGCACAGTATCCAATGTGAACCTCACACAGAAGCTGGCAGGCAGGCAACTGCTCTTCTATTACAGTGGAAACAAAATTTTGTTTGTAAAAGCACGCTATAGAGACACAAGATATGAGTGGCAACTGTCAAAGCACGCTGGCACAGGTCTGCAGAGCACACGCTGAAGTAGGCCTGAAACACAGACGCTTGCAGACAACTAACTGCTCTTCTATTACAGTGAAAAAAAAATATTTATTTTAAATCTAAAGCTTAACCAATTGTTAAAACAGATATGAGTGGTGGCACTGGGCTAGTGGGCACAGTATCTAATGTGAACCTCACACAGAAGCTGGCAGGCAGGCAACTGCTCTTCTATTACAGTGGAAACAAAATTTTGGTTGTAAAAGCACGCTATAGAGACACAAGATATGAGTGGCAACTGTCAAAGCACGCTGGCAGGGTTGTGCAGGGCACACGCTGAAGGAAGGCCTGACAGAGCCGCTTGAAGGACACTGACTGTCTGCTATTAGCTTACACTGGAAACCTTTTTTCTTTGTAAAAGCACGCTAAAGAGACACCAGATATGATTGGCAACTGTCAAAGCACGCTGGCACAGGTCTGCAGAGCACACGCTGAAGTAGGCCTGACACCCAGATGCTTGCAGACAACTAACTGCTCTTCTATTACAGTGAAAAAAATTATTTCTTTAAAATCTAAAGCTTAAGCTATTGTTAAAACAGATATGAGTGGTGGCACTGACTGTGCAAATGGGCAAGGCATCCAACCTGACACAGAAGCTGGCAGGCAGGCAACTGCTCTTCTATTACAGTGAAAAAAATATATTTATTTTAAATCTAAAGCTTAACCAATTGTTAAAACAGATATGAGTGGTGGCACTGGGCTAGTGGGCACAGTATCCAATGTGAACCTCACACAGAAGCTGGCAGGCAGGCATCTGCTCTTCTATTACAGTGAAAAAAATGATTTATTTAAAATCTAAAGCTTAACCAATTGTTAAAACAGATATGAGTGGTGGCACTGACTGTGCAAATGGGCAAGGCATCCAACCTGACACAGAAGCTGGCAGGCAGGCAACTGCTCTTCTATTACAGTGAAAAAAAATTATTTATTTTAAATCTAAAGCTTAACCAATTGTTAAAACAGATATGAGTGGTGGCACTGACTGTGCAAATGGGCAAGGCATCCAACCTCACACAGAAGCTGGAAGGCAGGCAACTGCTCTTCTATTACAGTGAAAAAAAAATATTTATTTTAAATGTAAAGCTTAACCAATTGTTAAAACAGATATGAGTGGTGGCACTGGGCAAATAGGCACAGTATCCAATGTGAACCTCACACAGAAGCTGGCAGGCAGGCAGGCACCTGCAATTACATTACACAGGGAAAAAAAAAAAAGCAGCCTGATGTTATAGCCCTAAAAAGGGCTTTTTGGGGTGCTGTCCTTACAGCAGAGATCAGATGAGTCCTTCAGGATTGTAGTGGACACTGAATACCCTATCCTAGCTATCAATTTCCCTATCTAATCAGCAGCAGCTAAACTTTCCCTCCTCTCACTAAGCATGCATCTTCCGAATGAATCGAAAATGGATGCTGGGAGGGAGGTTGGAGGGTGTGGAAGGGAGGGAGTGCTGCTGATTGGCTGGAATGTGTCTGCTGACCGAGAGGCACAGGGTCAAAGTTTGCCCAATGATGATGAATAGGGGGCGGATCGAACTGCTAATCGAACTGCGGATCGAACACGCTAAGTTCGCCGGGAACTGTTTGCCGGCGGACAGTTCGGTACATCACTACCAGACATAAATTGGAACATAGGGACTAGTAGCTCAGCAAAGGGAATTAGGTTTTTAAACTTGTTAAATGACACCTTCATGTCACAACTAGTACAAGCACCAACTAGAATGGACGCTTGTCTGGACCTGGTTTTAACAAACAACGTTGATCTTTTGACCAACATTCAAGTAGGTGAGCACTTAGGAAATAGTGATCACAATATAGTGTCCTTTGAAATAAACTCAAAAAAACAAAAGCACATGGAGTATACTAAAACATATAATTTTAAAAAGGCCAATTTCAATAAGATAAGGGAAGCTTTACAATATATTGACTGGCATAAACTCTTTAGTGAAAAGAACACTGAGGATAAATGGATCATCTTCCAACAAATATTAGAAAGGTACATTTCTCAGTATGTACCATTGGGAAATAAATATAAAAGAAACAAATTAAAACCAATGTGGCTTAGTAGAGAAGTAAAACAAGAGATTAAAAATAAGAAAATGGCATTTAAAGCATTTAAATCAGACAAATCAGATGCATCTTATAAAAGATATAAGAAAGCAAATAATGCGTGCAAAAAGGCAATTAAACTTGCTAAACTTCAAAATGAAAAAATGATAGCTAAAGAGAGCAAAACCAACCCCAAAGCATTTTTTAAGTACATAAATTCTAAAAAACCCAAAAATGAAAGTATAGGTACACTTAAAAAAGGTTATTAAGGGATAATATTCAAGAATTCCTTGAGAAGAATATGGTTATCAGCAAAAATCAGCACGGTTTTATGAAGCACAGGTCATGTCAAACTAACTTGATTGCGTTCTACGAAGAAGTAAGTAAAAGTATAGATCAGGGTGTTGCAGTGGATGTGATCTATTTGGATTTTGCCAAGGCATTTGATACAGTTCCACACAAAAGATTAGTGTTCAAACTCAAGGAAATCGGTCTCGATGAAAATGCTTGTTCTTGGGTAGAACATTGGCTTAAAAACAGAATACAAAGAGTTGTCGTTAATGGTAAATTTTCAAGCTGGACAGAGGTGGCAAGTGGTTTACCTCAGGGGTCTGTTCTGGGACCCCTTCTATTTAACATTTTTATAAATGATCTTGAAGACAGCATTGAAAGTCCTGTTTCAGTGTTTGCAGATGACACAAAACTTTGTAAAATAATACAATGTGAGCAAGATATTACTTTGCTGCAGAAGGATTTAGATAGACTGGAGGACTGGGCACTCAAATGGCAGATGAAATTTAATGTTGAAAAATGCAAAGTTATGCACTTCGGCGTAAAGAATACACAAGCAACGTATACCCTTAATGGAAGTGAATTAGGGATAACAACACACGGAAAGGACTTGGGAATTGTTATAGACAACAAACTATGCAACAATGTGCAATGTCAATCAGCAGTGGCCAAGGCCAGTAAGGTATTGTCATGCATGAAAAAGGGCATTCATTCTCGGGATGAGAATATCATTTTGCCTCTCTATAAATCACTGGTAAGACCACATATTGAATATGCTGTGCAATTTTGGGCACCTGTTCTAAAGAAGGATATCATGGCACTAGAAAAAGTGCAGAGGCGGGCTACAAAATTAATAAAAGGAATGGAACATATCAGCTATGAAGAAAGGTTACTAAATTTAAACCTATTTAGTTTAGAAAAACGTCGCCTGAGAGGGGATATGATAACATTATACAAATATATTCGGGGCCAATACAAACCATTGTGTGGAAATCTATTCACAAACCGGACTTTACATAGGACACGAGGCCATGCGTTTAGACTGGAAGAAAGAAGATTTCGTCTAAGGCAAAGGAAAGGTTTTTTTTACTGTAAGAACAATCAGGATGTGGAATTCTCTGCCTGAAGAAGTGGTTTTATCAGAGTCCATACAGATGTTTAAACAGCTACTAGATGCATACTTGCAAAGACAGAATATTCAAGGATATAATCTTTCAATGTAGGGTAATAACTGCTTGATTCAAGGATAAATCTGACTGCCATTCTGGGGTCAAGAAGGATTTTTTTGTCCTAGCTTGTTGCAAAATTGTGCTTCAAACTGGGTTTTTTTTTTTTTTTGCCTTTTGGATCAACAGCAAAAAACAAATGTGAGGAAGGCTGAACTTGATGGACGCAAGTCTCTTTTCAGCTATCTAACTATGTAACTATGTAACTATGGGGATTTACTGTTGCTGGGTGTCCTCATGCAGAGCCACCAGGAAGTGCCTCTAAAGGCTGTCTGATTTACAGCCACTAGAGACAGTCTCAGTCCTGCAATGTAATGATTGCAATTTATCTAAAACTGCAATGATTTACATGGCAGGACTGAGGGGGACAGGGACACTGCACACAGACCACTTCAGTGAGCTGAAGTAAACTGGGTGCTTATAGTGTCCCTTTAAAAGTCTAATCTTACATTTCAAGGATACCTGTCCTATTGAAGGCTCTTAGCTCACTTGTTATACTGCTGTCAATACTAGGGGAAAACAATTTACAGAAGGTAACATGTCTTCGTTCTCATTATGTTTAGGCAGCCTTTGTGACGTTTAAGCAGTATACAAATGTTGGTAATGCAGAGTGGGCCAACACAGTCATAGAGAGAGAACAATCTGTTAAGGTTTGGTTGGATATTCAAGAAATGTCAATGATTGTAGAAGACTAAAAAAATGATATAATGGGGCTTGTATTGGAGAATGTTGAATGATCTAGATTGAAGTTGTTAATAGAAGTGTTATGATAATACTGAGGAAATGTGATACTATTGCATATTCTGATATAGTCTAGTTAGATGTGCCCACCTATTTTAGTCAAGCATAACATAGTCGTTTGTTCCATATAGGTTGGACAGTACTGATATGGTTGAACAATATATTTTTTTAGATAATTCAATTTCTAATAATCATATTAAATGTATTGTTGCACTGTAAGTTCCTTGCAGAATGAAATATATGGCACAATTATTTTTTTTATTTTTCTACAATTTTCACTTAGTATAGTCCCTAATTAAACAGTCAAATAAATGTTCTCTTGTATCTGCTTATATTTCTCATTTTACAAATGTTTTACCAAAGGACCTGAAAGAAACAATTTCTTTCACACAGGTTATCTATCTTGGAAGGACATGAATTAAAGTCATCCTTGCTCCCTTAATTTAAAAACTGTCAAAAGCAAACATTACTTTGTCACATTCACCAATCAATTCAGATTTCTGCAAGGAATAACAAGTTTGCCATAATAAAAGAAACAAGTATTTTCTAAAGAGATTTGAGTCTGATAGCCGATTGCTTGTACAGTTCAAAATAAATCTCTCATACCAGGTGATTAACAAAGTGGGACTCTGATCTCCGAAACCATTTTAAACATTGATTCTGGCTGCACAATAGCAGGAGAAATGAGAATGACTAGAAGACTTGTTATAGAATGTATAGTCAAGGAGCTATAACTTTAAATGCTTAGTAAATTAATCCAACAAAGGATCTTAAATTAATGTGTGTTCAATGTAACATTTAATCACTTCAATCTGATTTAAAAGGTTGGATGTTTAATAACAAAACGTTGAATCCAGACAAACTGTTCTTTCTTCCATTGCCAATGCCCACTGCTGCTGTTCCGCTTTCATTATTAACCAGTCTGTCTTTTCACATAAGCAGGGTATTATTCGTTACAGCCAGAATAAATTACTCTTTACAGCCATTCTTTTGATTCTTGAATCACTAATGGTGGCCAGAAATACATTCTGGACTGGTGTCCATCATTTCATGCATGCAACCTTTCAATACCTCCTTCAAGTTCCTTGTAAAACCTGCCCCGTCTGGATGTAACCTCTCTCCAGGTTCAATCGTATGGCTCTGTAGATGTCATTTCATAGCCCTGCCTGGCACTTACTTCCAGCCCTCCTCGCTGCTGAGCGACGGATGAAAGGTGCACGGATGAAAGGTGCTCCAGTCTTGTCCAACTGTGAGAAGGGGAGGCCTGTCTAGTTGATCGGCCCAAACGAACATAGCTGCATGTTTAAACTAAACGTGCACCCACCAAACCAAATGCTTCTTAAAGGGGGAGGAGTTGTTCTTTAAGGAGAAGCACCAAGGATCCCCTCCCTGTGGCTGTCCAATCACAGATTTGCCAATGTAGCTCAATGAGAAGTATTTGCAAGGCAAAAGCTCTGGGTAATTGCTGCCGCTTGAGACCAGCTTAACCAAGCTAACCAAACCAGGAAGTAACTGGGCCTATTACATACTTGAAAGCCAGGGGGTTGTAATCAGGTTAATTTATACAAGTGCTAATTTCTATTGAAATCTGCACTTTTTGCAAAATTACAAAAATAGTACACACTCTTCACACAAAGCTTTTCAGCAAGCTATAGTGCTTTAGGGATCTGGATTGTCCCTTTAAGTACACCTACTTAACCCCTTAGTGACAAGACCGTTTTTCAATTTTTTTACCGTTAAGCACCAGGGCTCTTTTTACATTTCTGCTGTGTTTGTATTTAGCTGTAATTTTCATCTTGCTCATTTACTGAACCCAAAGATACCATTATTTTCATATCATATAATTTACTATAAAATATGATGAAAAAAAAGTAAATAAACACACTTTTTCAAACTTTGACCCCCAAAATTACGCATCTACAACGGCCAAAAAAAAAAAAAACATGCCAAATAGTTTCGAAATTTTGTCCTGAGTTGGAAATAACCAATGTTAACATATTCTTAGCTTTTTTCTTGGAAAGTTATAAGTACAAGTAGCATTTTGCTATTTTCAAACCATTTTACTTTCAAAATTAATGAAAGTTACATTGTAACACTGATATCTGTCAGGAATCCCTGAATAATCCTTTACATATATATATATATTTTAAAAGAAGACAACCTAAGGTATTAAACTTGGGGTATTTTGACTCTTTGCATGCAACCATTTTACCACCAATCTATGCCAAATTTAAAACAAAATAATAATTGGTGATTATTTTGACACACATAGCTATTTAAGAATACATGTACTGAGAACTTTAAGGGTTACTGCCAAGGAACACCCCAATATGTGTTCAGTGATACCACTCATGTATAGGTGTGTTGGGTTTTCTGGGGGCTATTTGGAGGGTATGCATTTCAGTTTTCCAACTTGGAATTTTCACAGCTGGTCATCATGCACCCATGTCCTATTTGGGACTTTTTTGAAGCCGGCCAATGTGATTTTTAGCCCCATCAAACCATATATTTTTGAAAAGTAGACAACCCAGGGTATTCAACACGTCTAGACTTTTTTAGTAGCCACTTAGTCACAAACACTGGCCAAAGTTAGCATTTATATTTGCTTGTGTGTTAAAAATGCAAAAAAGAGGGGGCGGAGCTAAGCATTGAATGAGAACAGACGTGTATGTACATCGCTCCGGGTCAAAACTGCAATAAACCACGGTTTGCCCATCAGAATTTCTTCCAAAAAGCACAAAAAATAGCCCTGACCACCATGGGATGAAAACTTAAGAAACAGAAACCTGACAAACCCAGACAGGGAATGAACATCGGGGAAATGCTCCGCCAAGCGCGTGGAGCGCAAGGGCCCAAAATGGCGGCCGACTTTACTGATTATTCAGACTCCTCAGATGACTTCCCGCTCTGTCTGAGCAACACTACAATACCGGCCCAGGCAGACCCACAGCCAGTCCCTCGGAGCGCCGACCGGACCCAAGTGACGGAGGGGGCCCTATGGGAGATGCTTACGGACCTGAACAAAACGATCCAGACGGACGTAGCCTCGCTCCGGGCAGACCTCACAGGCTAGGTGGGCAGGTTGGGGGCAGTGGAAGCCTCCGCTGACACTCACTCCCAGAAGATCACGGCCCTGGAACAAAGCCCTCAAAATGCAACAGGCCACCACGGACCTGTGCTTCACAGACCTTGAAGACGCAGCAAAAACCTAAAGTTAAGAGGGGTACCCGAAGACATACCGGAGGCGGAAATCCCGCACTTCATGCGAAGGCTGATGGTGTCCCTGCTCATGCCACGACAGGCCAAAACCATAGCCTTCACAGGAATGTTCCGAATACCCAAGCTACAGAAGGCACCGACCGCAGCACCCAGGGACCTGCTGGACCAATTTCAAATGGTTAAAGACAAAATGGCAGTCCAGGCTGCTATACTAGGGACTCTCACTTATAAATTCGAGAACCTGGAACTCTCCTTCTATGCAGATATGTCTGGCATTACACTGCAATGGCGGAGAACCATGCAGCCTCTTACCACCCTTCTACGGGAACATAACATTTGATACCGGTGGCGCCCTTCACAGACCCTACTGATCCTCTACGGGGACACCCCACACTATGTTCACACTCTCCAAGATGCGGCTGCACTACTGAAAACCCTGGGCCTCCCACAGACAACCCTGCAGCCACAAGCACCTCATCCGGCTAAACCGGCCACACACAGGTGGAACCCTACGACAGCTACCACCTTCGTCCCTCAGCAGGCTACACAGAACACGCAAGCGGCTGGCACAACCTGAAGCCTCCGGCCACGTATTATCATGAAACCATGTCATACCATGGTCCGAGACTGTATGTAGTTCAAATGTTTTCAATTTTTATCTATTTTATTTTTATTTTATTTTTTTTATTTTCATTTTTTTATTATTATTATTTCTTCATTCTTGCGGGTTTTTTCTAGTCCTACTCATTTGACCCATGTGTCACTCTACCACAGCAGAGAGAATGATAGTAGAGGGACATGACACTTACCGCACCACTCAGACAACATGGTGACATTGGTTGTTTCTCCATCACCTCCCCCCCCCCTCCGAGCTCAGGGATACAGAGCTCTTCACATAGCATGCATAGATAGACACGTCCTCAAGACACCTCCAAGACACCTCCAACACCTTGCACACTCGACCCACTCATCATTAAACTGCTAAAAACATTCCTGCTAGTTACATCCACTGTTTATTCCCACATACCTTTTCCAAACATAACAAAGCATAGCAATTACGATGCTCAACCATAGCCGGTGCTCAAAGTTAACCCTATATGTTACTTATTATTTGTTAAATCTAGCAAGTCTTAACATGCATGACTCCTTAGTGTTTAACCATTACCTACCATGTATACTACATTTTATTAAGCATACTCATTGGTTCAGATAGAATTGTTTAAGTATCAAAAGCAAAAACTGTGCATATACTCCTGCCACTGTTTACCATGTATACAATGTGTGCGCTGTTGTGGCGCTTGACCTAACAATGTACCTACCTGCACAACAAAAATAAAGAATTTAAAAAAAATGCAAAAAACAATTATGAACGCTAATTTTGCCCAGTGTTTGTGACTAAGTGGTTACTAAAAAAGACTGAACATACCCCATTTGCAATACCTTGGATTGTCTTCTTTTGCAAATGGTAAGCCATCATGGGGGTAATTCTCATTCCTGGGCTACCATACGCTCTCACAGGCAACATAACCAATTTGGCAAATTGGATGTGAAAATGGCCTTATATTCGACCCTGTATCTTTCAAAAACACTATAAAACCTGTACATGGGGGGTTAGTGTTTCATATTAGTGTTTCAAAACAGTAAAACATATTACAACAATATCATCAGTGAAAGTGCTGTTTGTGTGTGTAAAATGCAAAATACAACACTTTCACTGACAATATCATCACTGTGATATGTTTTACTGTTTTGAAACACTAATATTTGTGTTCAGCAAAGTCTACCAAGTAAAACAGTATCCCCCATGTACAGGTTTTAGGGAGTCTTGGAAAATGACAGGGTTAAATATAGTGCTAGCAAATTAAATTCTCTGGACTTTCGGCCTTGGGTGTCAGGCCGGTCCCCTAAATTGCAATAAATAAAATTACTAAATTATGTAAAAATATTACATAAATATGCATGTAGAATTTAAATATATATATACATATTTATATATTTGAAGTCTACATGTATATTTATGAAATTATTTAAGTAATTATGTATATATGCATATTTCATATTATATATATATATATATATATATATAATTTCATTCTAAGTGTATTTTTATATATATATATATATATATATATATATTAATATCAAAATACAGTTAGAATAAAATTACATGTATATATTTTTTTTATTATTTTTACATTTTATATTTATTTTTAATTATTATTATAATTATTATAATATAATATATATATAAGTAAGTGGGTTAATCTCATAAGAGCAGACATTAGACTGTGAGAGTAGGACCTGCCAAAGATGGGGTACATTGACGTTGTGGCAGGCTTATGCAATGTATGATCATATAATGTAACTAAATCCCCATTATTTTTTGCCTAGATAAGGTGTTTTTTTTTAAAAAAAACTTTTAAAAACTAATAAAATCTGTCAACATTGAAGTTGCTGTTTAGTAGATAGGAGAGTGCGCTGGATCTTGTGTATTGTATAATAGGGCCCCCAGCAGCACCCCATTTAAGCATGTTCAGGTGAGTGCAACCCCCCCCCCCATGTTCCATATATATATTTGGGAGTCTAGCCAGCTCCTTGGTTTTGCACCCCTCCCTGTTACAGGTGCCTCATCTCAGGTCCCTATTTAGTCTTGTACTGCAGAGAGCCTCAGATGGAATTTTTTCCCCCAAGTAAGTGGGTTAATCTCATAAGAGCAGACATTAGACTGTGAGAGTAGGACCTGCCAAAGATGGGGTACATTGACGTTATGGCACGCTTATGCAATGTATGATCATATAATGTAACTAAATCCCCATTATTTTTTGCCTAGATAGGGTGTTTTTAAAAAAAAACCTTTTAAAAACTAATAAAATCTGTCAACATTGAAGTTGCTGTTTAGTAGATAGGAGAGTGCGCTGGATCTTGTGTATTGTTTATTGTATAATATGGACCGATCGCCGGCAGGGGAACTGTGGTTAAAAAAATTATTTAATTTTTATTTTTTTACTTTTATTTAATTATTTTACTGACAATCAAGACCTCGTCCATGTGGAGCAACCTGGAAGTGATCGCTCTGGGGGGAGCCATCACCCGGTGTTCTCCAGTAACCCGGTAGGGAGGGGGTTATTGCAGTAATGCCAGTGCTCTAATTCCCCGTGGACGTACCTGATATGACCTTAAGGAATGTTTTTTGTCGGACGTACCAGATACGTCCTTGGTCGCAATGGGGTTAATTTTCCACTCCCCCCACAGGCACAGCATTAGTTGAAATACACTGTATGTCTATCTACCTCAGTAGCTGCAGTCAAAGTGTCCAGGATAAATCCTCCTTGGAAGTATATATTGTTTTACTGCTCCTTTTTGTCTACTGGTCAGTTGACACTTGATCTGTAAATAAAATCATCATTTTTTTTTGTGCTACCTCTTGATTGGACAGGATATCACAGCTACATGATTGCGGAGTTCGTTATCATATTTGAACTAAGCTGGATATTTACACAAAACAATATTCTAGGCACCAGCTGAAAAATCTAAAATAAATGAATAAAACAAAACATAGTCCAATACTGTTTTGAGATTTAAAAGCAAGACACTTTCTGGTTACACTCACAAATTGGCAGTGATAAAATAGCCTTGAGAGTGTCTCCCCTGATGGCAAAAGGGAGGGAGGGGGTTAAAGCTCTCTTCTGGTTTTCCAGGTTATACACTCATTCTGGAACCCCAATTTAGGCATCCCAATGACATAAAAATCTGGATTTTCAATGAAAATACAAGTGCTTTATTAGCAAAAAAAAAATTCCCCCCCAAAAAGATAATACATTTGTCTTACAAAAAAATAAATAAATCAAAACCCCATGGTCTTCTGCCTTTCACCCCACATTGTTCTTGTGTAAGGGTAAGCACTACAAATTAAGAATAAAAACAAGCATCGTTCAATCATAATTTTGTGATAGTAAAAAGTGTTAATTGGTTGATGTACTCAATGCATAGCCAAAACAATAGGTTCTGATTGTGTTGCTGGTTACCAAAGAGTTGGAAATTAGATTGCAATAGTCAGTTATTTGAGTTTCGTTAACTGCTAAATAACTGTAGTAGCTAATAGTTTGAGTGATTTTTAAACAGCTTAGATTCTACTGTCTGGTTGGCGGGAAATGATTATTTGCATGTTAACTGGAGTTGGAACAGTTAAAAACATTTAATTGTGATTATTGTAATCATAATACTGTCATATTATATTCATATTATTATTATTGCATTGTTCACTGTTTATAACACATTTACTATTATTATGCCACAATAAATGTTATTGTTATATAAAGGTTGTTCATTATTTGTATGAAATATAAAATTGACTAAATACTTACTCTGGTTCTTAAAAAGTACTAAATATTAGGAGTTCTTGCTTACCTGATTGGAGAATTACAGTGCCAAAATATACATTTTTGATATTAATACAATTATTTTTAAATGACAATTTCTATAAAAAATGTTTTAATATTTTATTACCCCATAAGTATTCCTACAAGGTTGGTTCCTCCAAGATTCTGGAACATGGTGGTTCAGATAGCACTTATAATTTGAAGTCCTATGCTACAAGCCAGGGCTTAAAAGTTACTAACCACTGCAAGCCATAGTTCTCCCTGCAGGGGTAGCTTTCTGTTCAACAGGGCTAAAATGCTCACTCATTAATCGCGTTGTGGCCGTGACTTAAATATGAATATTAATATTTTAATGAATATATTATAATTAAGCAAAAAATAACAACATTAATATTTTTTATAGTTCATAGTATTATGGTCCAATATGTGGATAGAAAATACACAAAATGTTGTAATGTTAAATGTATATTTAATATAATTATAATATTAAATAAACAATGCTATCAGAATGTAAATGCACTACAATAATTATACAATACAATAACTATAAACAAATTATTTACAAAAGGCTATTTATACAATACAATAACTACAAACATATTTCTTACAAAAAGCAATAACAGTTGCTAATGGATTCATATTACTTACAAGGCCCCAGCCCTTTGGCTGGGGTTAAGTCAGAGATGGTAGTACAATTTAGGTTCAGTCAGGTATGGCAAAGAGACTCAATCCTTCCTGCATATGTTTTTTTATTCAGTGTATTCCTAAGTAGGCAGGTATGTAATGTCACTGACAGAAGTGCATGGCTTAAGGATTCCTACTGCCCCTAGTGGTGCCGCTAAAGCATTAAACTCATTATGCTTTATTTTATGACGTAAGTCATTATATTAATATCATTACAACTGGCTAGTGGAAAATAAAACATTTTGAGCCATGGGTACAGAGACTGGGAATCCTCCATTACAAACTACCCTTTGACTTATGTCATAAAACAGGCATTTATAAAACCAGTACATCTTGAATCTTCCCCATTCTAAAACTACCTGCTTATAACAAAACCCACATTTTGAAGAACGATACACATTTACCCGTAAAGTTATGACACTTCATTGCCTATTTATATGTTCACCATTGAGCACATGCATCCCCAGTTGGCAACCTATAACCTGATATTGTGTTCATGTGAGGATGTGTTTTGGAGCTTAATAAAGTATTAGACACGACAAACCTCTAACACCTGTAAATCATGACACAGCCTAAAAGTCACTGGAGCTCAATTTCTGTAGCCAATGGCTGGTCGGTGTGCTTGGCATTTGACAAGCATTAGTCCTGGAACAGTTTTTTGTTTTGTTTATTTTTCTTCACAGAACTTGACGCACGGAGACAGAGATGAATGAAATAATTTGAGCAAACAGGGATGTTGGATTTTGGAAAACAACAGTTCATGTGTGCAAGGACTTGTGCATTTTGTGGTCACATATTACATTTACCACCTTGACATAACACTGTTTCCTGCACTGCATGTAGTCTTTTACCTACTCATCACTGTCAGCTGCAGTATTTCTTCTCACAGCAACAGTGCATGTTCGCAGGGAATTTTTGTGTGTTTTATACTCACATAGATATCATTTACCACCTTGATGTAAAACAGTTTCCTGCTCCTGACACATTTTTTCCTACTCTCATCACTCTCAGCTGTATTATGTCTTCTCACAGCAACAGTTGAGTACAGTGTCCAGAGCTTCTGCTTCTGGCTTATGAGTTGCAATAAAGTCTCCTTGCTGGAAAGTTCTTGAATGAAAACACAACAATGACGAAAACAAACATAAATAGCAGATGACTTTGTGCCAATCATCAGAAGTGCTATTTGATTGTAGTGTCCCAACTATATTTTACCCTATGGCGTTAAGGGAGTACCTACACACCTACTGAGAATTCTCTCTTCACATCTGGCGCACTCCTGTTTCACAGATACAATATCACTGCTGTATTTAACCAATTTAACCTAAACGCTCATTATCACTGCTGTATTTTATCAATTTAACCTAAACCTACCAAACCAAAATTAATTCCAATTCACCAACCTTACTATTTAAACATGTATAGATTACCCTAAATGCCTACTTTCTCTTATCCCTCTTAACTATAAATAGATTTAATTTCCAATACCTTGCAATGATGGGGGTATACAATGCAATCTCTTCTCCTAAGTATTTTTTTTTTACCCCACCACAAAATGATAAAACCCCTTAACCACCTTAACCCCTTAACCACAAGTTCTATGCTTTAAGACGTTATAATGGTAAATAGGGGAACCAGCCTGAGGTTACAATTGGCGCCCGACATGGGGCTTGTACTTGGAAGCTTTAACTATAAAATAATATATATACCTAGGAAACCTCTTATATGTAAGAGAAGACACAATACTTTGTCATGGCTCAAGTATTGAAACATCAAGAATCTAATGAGTTTTTTGTAGCCCAGACTCAGAGAGAGATCTTCATCATGAAGAGATGATTTCAATGTGAACTTGTACAAGGCACTTGAAGTTCAGGTGCCAGGTACATAGTAATTAGTATATAATGCTAAAATTGTGGATCTTAATTAATATCATAAGAGAACAAATATACATGTTTGTTAAACTTTCTAATATGCCTAATACACCAGCATGGTTCATTAGTTCCAGGACAGTGGGTTGTAGGCAGGGGGCCATGCTCTCTATGTACCTGCATAGTTTGCACGCGCAGAAAAAAACGATTAATGCAATATATCGTCATTATCAAAAAATTATAAGACAAGCGATGAAAGCAACACTTGCTATTATATTGCTAGTAGATTTGTTTAAAGTCTAAGAATGCAAAGAAATTGCATAATGGCTGAATGAAAACATTCATGCCACAGAAGCAACATACAGATATGATTTTAATTATTGCATTACTGCCTTCTGGATTGTAATATCCACTATATATGAAATGTTTTATAAAACAGTGATAATTTCCATATTGTCAGTTACACAAAATCAGGAAATTATAACAGCATAGTATGTCTGGGATTTCCAGCCAAGTTTGGAGAGTTACAGAAACAGATAAACAATTCCAAGGAATTGAGAAGTCGTAGTTTTATATTCCAAATTATGAACAACTTTATTACACACAGCCATAAAGAGAAAGGCATTTGTTTTAAAAACATTCATTGCAGTACACTGCAGCATTTATTTTATATACTATATATGCTTACTAGCTTATATTTTTACATAAACAGAGTTAAAATTACAGAAAAAAAAATGAGAACTGGTCTCAGACATAAAATTGGTACCAGGACTCACAATGTTACCACTATAGATATTCAGGTCCTATGTGTAGCAAAATAGAAAAAAGATAGCAATGATGTATAGTAGTGCCACAAAAGGTAAAAATGAACCACAAATAAACACTTAATTGTGATAGTGTTACACACAGTGAAAAACAAAAGTGATTAAAAGGGAACCAATTGCTTTCAAGGATGTACATAAGGTAGTGAAAACACTAAATTGAATATTTAATAGCTTGGGGTTAGATTGTATCATGAAATGATTGTACAAGATACAAAGATAAGGTGCGCTGTGTCTTTAAGACAAAATATAAAAGTGCTAATAGTGCAAATATGTGATAAAGTGCAATGCAATTTAAAGTGCAATGCAATATACAGTGCAATACAATATAAAGTGCACTCAGTGTAATCAGTGCGAATTCATTAGCATGCTTGCTTATACATACATAATAACAAAGGTAGAGCAGTAAAAGCCTGCTCTAACTATAAAAGCCTCTTCAAATATTCCTTCTTGGGAAAAAAAGATCGCTCAGATGAAACGTTCCACTTCACACTTTTATTGCATAGACTCCAAACAGGTTCTCCCCCTTCCTCCTTACACCGTGAATGCCTAAACACACCAAGCCTTACACAATTGGGATGCCGACAAGTCCCTCAATATTTCGCCAAGTGTTCCGTCAGTGTTGCCGTCTGTAAAGACTTCCGGGGGAGGAGTTACCCAGGGTACTCAGTGCGTGATGCGTGGATAGCGTGATGACGCGTTTCGCCATGTTTACGGCTTCATCAGATCGTCATCTAATTACCAGCGCCTGCTTTTCACTTGTCTTGTGTATGAAATGATTGTAACCAAAAGATATCCAACTGTCTGTTTGATACAAAGATAGTGTTGCCAGGTTAAACTGTGTCACTTAATAGTATCTGTTTCCTTATGAATTCTAGGCTTTATTCGGTGCACAGTAGCTATAATAAAAAATAGTAAATGAGATAGCGCTTAACAAGTACTATTCAACATGACACTAATATTCTATGTATACGCACACATAAATTATTCGCTAAATCTGCTTTACTAAACTTATTGTTTTCTTAAAAACACAAACAGTTTAGCTACTAATTTAACCAGTTTAGTCCAAATATCTTTTCAACTAAACAAATGCTTGAATGCCAAATAAATGTAAATTAGTACACAAACAGGGTCAAATAACCAGCAATAAAAACCTGGCCAACAGGTTAAGTGAAAAGTGTTTTAATATGCAAATAATAACAAACAATGAAACCAGGTCTCAACCCATTCACACACCATGTAGTTAATGGTGGACTGAATCCCATATGGTCAGACAAAAAGTAAAATATATATAAATTTTCTTTTTATATATAAAAATGACCAAAGATTGGTAAAAACTTGAAAAGCAGCACAATAATTAATCACTATCTTCTACAGCAAGAGATACCTTAAACAAATAGTTACGTCCCATGTCTAAACCTATATGCTATCATAGTTACATAGTTAGATAGCTGTAAAGAGACTTGCGTCCATCAAGTTCAGCCTTCCTCACATATGTTTTTTGCTGTTGATCCAAAAGAAGGTAAAAAAATAAATAATTTGAAGCACTTTCAATTTTGCAACAAGCTAGGAAAAAAAATTCCTTCTTGACCCCAGAATGGCAGTCAGATTTATCCTTGGATCAAACAGTTATTACCCTACATTGAAAGATTATATCCTTGAATATTCTGTTTTTGCAAGTATGCATCTAGGAGCTGTTTTAAAATCTGTATGGACTCTGATAAAACCACTTCTTCAGGCAGAGAATTCCACATCATTATTGTTCTTACAGTAAAAAAACCTTTCCTTTGCCTTAGACAAAATCTTCTTTCTTCCAGTCTAGATGCATGACCTCGTGTCCTATGTAAAGTCTGGTTTGTGAATAGATTTCCACACAATGGTTTGTATTGGCCCCAAATATATTTGTATAATGTTATCATATCCCTTCTCGACGTTTTTCTAAACTAAATAGGTTTAAATTTGTTAGGCTTTCTTCATAGCGGATATGTTCCATTCCTTTTATTAATTTTGTAGCCCGCCTCTGCACTTTTTCTAGTGCCATAATATCCTTCTTTAGAACAGGTGCCCAAAATTGCACAGCATATTCAATATGTGGTCTTACCAGTGATTTATAAAGAGGCAAAATGATATTCTCATCCAGAGAATGAATGCCCTTTTTCATGCATGACAATACCTTACTGGCCTTGACCACTGCTGATTGACATT
The DNA here is from genome assembly GCF_036172605.1 of Pelobates fuscus. Taxonomy (NCBI): domain Eukaryota; kingdom Metazoa; phylum Chordata; class Amphibia; order Anura; family Pelobatidae; genus Pelobates; species Pelobates fuscus. The sequence goes on along the minus strand of NC_086326.1, from coordinate 124,330,377 downwards.
GCACATTGTTGCATAGTTTGTTGTCTATAACAATTCCCAAGTCCTTTTCGTGTGTTGTTATCCCTAATTCACTTCCATTAAGGGTATACGTTGCTTGTGTATTCTTTACGCCGAAGTGCATAACTTTGCATTTTTCAACATTAAATGTTATCTGCCATTTGAGTGCACAGTCCCCGAGTCTATCTAAATCCCTCTGCAGCAAAGTAATATCTTGCTCACATTGTATTATTTTACAAAGTTTTGTATCATCTGCAAACACTGAAACATGACTTTCAATGCTGTCTTCAAGATAATTTATAAACATGTTAAATAGAAGGGGTCCCAGAACAGACCCCTAAGGGGCACCAATTGCCACCTCTGTCCAGCTTGAAAATTTACCATTAATGACAACTCTTTGTACTCTGTTATTAAGCCAATGTTCTACCCAAGATCAAGCATTTTCATCTAAACTGATTTCCTTGAGTTTGAACACTAATCTATTGTGTGGAACTGTATCAAATGCCTTGGCAAAATCCAAAAAGATCACATCCAATGCAACACCCTGATCTATACTTCTACGTACTTCTTCGTAGAACGGAATCAAGTTAATTTGACATGACCTGTGCTTCATAAAACCATGCTGATTTTTGCTGATTACCATGTTCTTCTCAAGGAATTCTTGAATATTATCCCTTAATAACCTTTCAAATATTTTCCAGCCACAGAAGTTAAGCTCACAGGTCTATAATTTCCAGACAAGAATTTTGAACCCTTTTTGGGTCACATCTGCCTTCCTCCAATCCTCCGCTTCCTGAAAGAAAATCTTGAAAGATTAAAAACAGAGGTTCACTTATTTCTTAAGTACCTGTGGATGAATACAGTCAGGCCCTGGAGTTTTGTTTATATTAACTTTATTTACTTTCTTTATTTAGTTGCTGTAGCACCTATTTGCATTCATTCCATTAAAACCAAATCATCATCATTTTTTTAAGTTCTATACAAACAGACAATTTACTGTATGAATTAAGCAAAATGTATAACTTTTGGATTTTCCCCAATATTAAATCATAACCCCATGTCTTCGTTGCGCTATGTTGTGGCCGTGACTTAAATATGAATATTAATCTTTTAATTATCTTATTAATATATTATAATTAAGCAATAAATAACACTATTAATATTTTTATAGTTTGTGGTATTATGGTTGAATATGTGGATAGAAAATACTCAAAACGCTGTAATGTTAAATGTATATTTAATATAATTATAATAACAAGTCATCGTAATATGGTTGTTGCTGCCGCCCAGGAGGGATGGGAGTTCTAGAGCAGGACTTTTTTTTGTATTTGTATTCACTTTTGTATCACACAGCTATGTTACAATGCTGCCGCCCATCCCATTCGTTCCTTACTAGGGGTTAATAAGCATGTAGGGGTGTATATATTAAAAAAAAATAACTTTCTGTCGCATTAGAGATATCTTACCAGAAGCTCAAGGAGGCAAGGTGAAAGGTTAGTGTAGGACCCACCTGAGAGGTTTGCCTTGACGTGGCAGGTGGGCTCAACTCTCTCATGGCCATTGGAGAGACTAAATAACCTCAATTTGTTTAAATATGCATAGGGAACAGCACAGGTAACTTTTGTTTCTTTGGTTTTTACTGTATGTATTGGGGCTGATGTGTACTATGGCCGTTGCTGCCGCCCAGAAGTGATGGAAGTTTGAACGCAGGACTTTTTTTTTTTTATCTATATTTTTTATAGTTTGTGGTATTATGGTCAAATATGTGGATAGAAAATACACAAAACTTTGTAATGTTAACTGTATAGTTAATATAATTATAATAACAAGTAAACAATGCTAGCAAAATGTAAATGTACTACAATAATTATACAATACAATAACTATAAACAAATTCTTTACAAAAGGCTATTTATACAATACAATAACTACAAACATATTCCTTACAAAAAGCAATAAAAGTTACTAAATGTTACAATGGATTTATATTACTTTCAAGGCCCCAGCCCTTTGGCTGGGGTTAAGTCAGAGCCGGTACTACATCTTAGGTTCAGTCTGGTAAGGCAAAGAGACTGAGTTCCTCCTACATCTGGTTTTTATTGAGTGTATTCCTAAGTAGGCTGGCCTGCGATGTCACTCCCAGAAGCACATGGCTTAAGGATTCCTACAGACTGCCCCTAGTGGTGTCTCTAAAACATTAAACTCATTATGCTTTATTTTATGACATAAATCATTCTATTAATATCATTACAAATGGCTAGTGAGAATAAAACATTTTGAGCCATGGGTACAGAGACTGGTAATCCTCCATTCAGCGTGAATTCAGGTAAACTGCAGATCAGCCTGATATGGATCTCAAAGTCTAGTCATGAAATGCTGCTGCCACCATCTAATCCAGGCAGGGGCAGCCTTTAACCCCTTAAGGACCAAACTTCTGGAATAAAAGGGGATCATGACGTGTCACACATGTCATGTGTCCTTAAGGGGTTAAAGTAATTTAATTTGTAACAAACAAGAGACATACACATTCAATATTTTTGTATCACATAAACAACATACTTAAAAAATTATAACTTGCCTCGCCAGTCCGTTAACCACTTCACTGTTAAAATAAAGTGTAATTTTTTTTTCTTGCATTTCTCAGAATTAATATTGATTTAGTCCATAAAGCCTCACTCGCCCTCATTTATACTCTATGAATGATTACAAGCCTGTAAAGGAGCAAATGTCTCTGCCAGAAGCCATTAGTCACTGATATAATGGACAAAAGATAACAAATACAGGGTGCGCTAAATAAAATAAAATAAAAGAAGGTGAAAAAAGTCTCTATAGGTACAGTGTAGACCTTGAGTAACTGTTCTTCTATTCTTGCTTTGGAATCTCAGTAGTCGAATATGGAATACAAAAGCAGAGAAGGGGGAGACCAATAGTGCAAAACCATAATGCTGAAAGGATCACGAACAAACCTTTCACTTTGGGTTAGTTCATTTACTTTATATGTTGCTGTTTTATCCTGGCTGATTTTTATCATCATTTTTAACAAGATCCAGTACTGCTGTTCCCTCCCCACTTTTTCTCACTAAAGTCACTGATATAATGCCTAAACGTGTGCTGAAAATGTTAGCTCACCTATTAGAACTGTGTTTGCCCAGTTTGACAATTTTTTTTTTCTGGCTATGCGGATTTGTTTTAAACAATGTTATAATAATTTGGCAAGAGAAAATAGAAGGGGAAAAAAAAGTGTATTTCTTACCAACGTTAACTTTGTTTTCTTTTCCCACAGGATTGAACAGAAGAATTCAATTAGATCTATCCAGAGGTGAGGGTTTGATGTTCCCTTTTTTATATTCAGGAGGAGTTAATTATAGTAAACAAAAATAGTAGGATATATTACGTGAAGGTTATAGTAATAATGTGCAGAGATCCTAATCCAAATCGCAAAGAGATAAAGCGTATCCAACATTTCTACAAAAATTCAGTCCGTATGTAAGTAATCTGGAAAACCAGAGGGGAAGTTCAGACTTGGTATTAGGAGGACAATCCTAAGCATGATGAAATACAGCAGAGGGTAGATGGGGGTGGAGGTATTTAGACGTGGAAAGGAACAAACAGGCTTATTCACTAAAAGAAGAATTCAAAGGGAATTTCATATTTAAGGCCAGAGTTTCTGAACTTGTTTAGTTCGGTGATTTTTACCTTAAAATTGAAATTCACTTTTCATTTTTTATTTTAGTGAATAACACCGAAAGACTTTAAGCAGGAGATTTTACAGATTCAATGGCAAGTTGAGATGAAGAGTTTAGACCCAAGGTGAAAATTCATGTAAAGGGTTAAGAGAGCTCTCAAACAGCAGCTTATGGATGCAGTAAATGTACACATTTAATTCAGCAAGTGGGCATTTACATAGGGTGAGTTGCACTCCCAGGCTTGGTTTTTAACCCCTTAACACCGCAGCCAAATGTACAAGTTGTGAACAGAACAAAACGTAAACAAAACCTGGCATTTGCGCTATATGTCTGTCCAACCGTAATTCACCTCTTTCATATTAAATGCACCCCCCCCTTATTATATATCATTTTATTCAGGGGAAACAGGGCTTTCATTTAACATCAAATATTTAGGTATTGAACATAATTTAATATAAAAAATATATTAAAAAATGGGAGAAAAAAAGAATTTTTTATTTTTTTTTAGTTCTATGTGACATTTTAACTGTGGATGTCAAAATACTGTTTGCTTTTACTGCAATACAATACACATATTTGTATTCAGCGATGTCTCACGTGTAAAACAGTACCCCCTATGTACAGGTTTTATGGTGTTTTGGGAAGTTACAGGGTCAAATATAGCGTGTTACATTTGAAATTGAAATTCGCTAGATTGGTTACGTTGCCTTTGAGACTGTATAGTAGCCCAGGAAATAAATTTACACCCATAATGGCATACCATTTGCAATAGTAGACAACCCAAGGTATTGCAAATGGGGTATGTCCAGTCTTTTTTAGTAGCCATTTGGTCACAAACACTGGCCAAAGTTAGCGTTAGTATTTGTTTGCGTGTGAAAAATGCAAAAAACGCCAAATTTGGCCAGTGTTTGTGACTAAGTGGCTACTAAAAAAGACTGGACATACCCCATTTGCAATACCTTGGGTTGTCTACTATTGCAAATGGTATGCCGTCATAGGGGTAATTTTCATTCTTGGGCTACCATAGGGTCACAAAGGCAACGTAAGCAATCTGGCGAATTTTAATGTGAAAAAAATGAAACACAAGCCTTATATTTGACGCTGTAACTTTTGAAAACACTATAAAACCTGTACATGTGGGGTACTGTTGTACTCGGGAGACTTCGCTCAACACAAATATTTGTATTTCAAAACAGTAAAAAGTATTGCAGCAATAATATCGTCCGTGTAAGTGCTGTTTGTGCGTGAAAAATGCAGAAAACGTCATTTTTACTGGCGATATCATCGTTGTAATACATTTTACTGTTTTGAAACACTAATATCTGTGTTCAGCAAAGTCTCCAGAGTAAAACAGTACCCCCCATGTACAGGTTTTATGGTGTCTTGGAAAGTTATAGGGTTAAATATAGTGCTAGCAAATAAAATTCCCTATACTTTCGGCATGGGTTGTCAGGCAGGTCCCGCTAATTGTAATTAATTAGGATACCTAATTATGTAAAATTATTACATAAATATATGTGTAGAATTAATATATGTATATATACGTATATATATATATATATATATAATTTTTTAAAAATATTTTTATTTATATTTATAGTGATATATACGTATATATTTATGTATATAGATATATTATGATATATATATTATTTTGTTCTACGTGTATTTTGATATAAATATATATATTAATATCACAATACAGTTAGAACGAAATAACACATCTATATATTTTTTTATTATTTTTTAAATATTTTTTTAATTTAATTTTTTTACGTATTTAAATATATATTTTTTATATTATATATAAATATATATATAACAATAATTATATATATATATATATTTAATCAGTATCAGTCTACATGTAATTTGATATTAATATATATATATATATATACATTAATATTTAAATACACGTCGTGTATGTGTAAATATGTGTGTGTGTGTGTGTATATATATATATATATATATATATATATATATATATACTTAGATCATATATATATAATATATATGATCTAAGTATATTTTATTTGTAACTGTAATTTTTTTTATTTATTTTTTTAACTAATATTTTATTTTTTTCACAGGGCAGGGGGCAATGACAGTGTCAGCCAGTGATTTCACATCACTGGCTGACACACAGGATCAGTGATCACAGTGACTGCCTGTCACTGTGATCACCTCCTGCAGATTGGGTAATTGACCACAGGGGGGAGTGCCTGGGTGGTACAAGCACTCCCCCCTTCCAATCTGCAGGGGGATCACTGTGCCAGTTACATGTGTCAGCCAATAGGCATGTAACACTGTAACAGGCTGTCACTGCGTTCAGAGCACTCTGAGATCGCAGTGACAGCCTGTCACTGCGATCTCAGACTTAGCAGATCGCAGTCACTGACCCCAGGGGGACTGCCTGGGGGGCCAGGTAAGTCCCCCGACCGCGATCTGCAGAAGGGGAAAGCCGCCGGCCGCATGTGTCAGCCGATTTGAAATCGTCTGACACATGCTGAATACTGGTCGCAGTGACAGCCTGTCACTGCGATCAGAGACTGCAGATCGCGGTCACCGGCCACAGGGGGGGTTGCCCAGGGGGCCAGTCATCCCCCCCGACCGCGATCTGCAGCGGGAGAATACCGCCGGCCACGTGGGCGGCAATAAAAGCGAGGACGTACTATTACGCCCGCCGGCGTTTAGAGCCGGTTTCTGCGTGGCGTAATAGTACGTCCTCCGGGCTTAAAGGGTTAAAAAGATATTAGCTTAAAATAAATTAAAGAAATATCACCCCGAATTTAAAAAAAATCACCCTAATAAAAAAAAAGCTAAGATACTGCGCAGAACCCTCAAACTCCCAGGCCTCTGGTAGAGGACCCGAGAATGAGGAATCAACATACCACCCAGGAGTGGTGAGAAAATAAATATACATACATATATATATATATATATATATATACATATATATATATATATATATATATATATATATATATATATATATATACACATATACACGCATTCTACATATATATTTAACTATTAACTACATAATTATTTGATTTTATTAATTATAATTTGAGGGACCTGCCTGACAACCCAGAAAACAATCCGGAAAATTTAATTGGCAAGCCCTACATTTAACCCCGTAACTTTCCAAAACACCATAAAACCTTTACATGGGGGTTATTTTTTTTACTCGGGAGACTTCACTGAACACAAATATGAGTGTTTAAAATGGTATCATGATAATGAAATCACCAGTAAAAGTGCAGTTTTTGTGCAAAAAACAAATATGAACGCCAACTTTGGCAAGCGTTTGTGGCTAAGTGGCTACTACAAAAGGACTGGACATACCCCATTTTGAATACCCTGGGTTGTCTACTTTTTCAAATGGTATGTCATGGTGGGTTAAATTTCATTTCTGGGCTGCCATACCGTCTCAAAGGCAACATAGCCAATCTGGCAAATAGCAATTTACAAAAATAGAAACTGGCAAATCTTGTTTGAGCTTGTAACTTTCCAAATCACCATAAAACCTGTACTTGAGCTGTACTGTTGAACTTGTGAGATATTACTTGTGACAGACCTCTTTGTCTTTGTATTACTTTGATATTATGCTGGTTCGTCTGCTTGTTCTGTTATTGCCCTGTCCGTACGGTCCCTATGCTTAATTCCCCTTTTGCCGAAAGAACTACTGAATGGCCGGCCACCCAGCAGGGAAGTGTGCTGCTTGTTAACCTCTTGGCCTCATTAGAATGTTGTGGTTAACCACAGACACTTTCTATTGTTGAATGACCGGCTGGGTGGTCGTCGTTCGAATGAACGAACACGTGCCGGCGGCCATCTTGGACATGCGACCGCCCAGTGGTGTTCGTCGACGAATCTATGGAACTAAAAACGGACACTATTTTCATACGAACACCGCTGAAGTCGCCGACCTTCCTTCATCTGTTTACCCATTCGTACAAACGCTGGGCCGTTCAGTACATTACGATGCAAAAAGAGCCATCCCACATAGCTATCCCATGGAGCCCATTCGTATAACGAAAGACTATGTAAAAGACTTTGGCTCCATGGCGATTGAACTGTGTGTATAGGATCAGAGCGCTGTTCGGTAATATTGTGCGCTCAGATCCAAGCTATCTGGGGATACGTTGAATGTGGGGATTCTGTTCGGGAGTTTTGGAATTAAGTATTTTTATGTGTTTTTATTGTACATGTAAAATGGAGGTTATGCCCTATCCTGGAATGTAATTGAGTTACTTAACCCAGTTACCTCCAGGATAGAGAGGAGCGGACTGTAATGCTCATGTGGGAGTGTTTATACCTGTATGTATTATGGGAGTGTCCCTGGTGGAAGACCTGCATAGAAGCCAGGCATGTAGCCCACATTAAACAGATTCCTGCTTGACCCTCAATACAGAGCCTTGTCTCGTACTTGGGGGATTATTCGTGTATATTTCCTGTTCGGCAGTTTGGAGTGTTCGGTAGCTGACTTCATATTCGGGAAGGGAACATATCTGGCGGCTTTAACTCCTCTATACCTTGGGTGCAGTTACATTACTCTACACAAATATAAGTGTTTTAGAGCAGTAAAATGTATTATACTGATAATATCATCGAAATGTCAGTTTATGTGTGAAAAATGCAAAAAAAAAATAATATAAATACTAATTTTGAAAAATGCAAAGTTATGCACTTCGGCGTAAAGAATACACAAGCAACGTATACCCTTAATGGAAGTGAATTAGGGATAACAACACACGAAAAGGACTTGGGAATTGTTATAGACAACAAACTATGCAACAATGTGCAATGTCAATCAGCAGTGGCCATGGCCAGTAAGGTATTGTCATGCATGAAAAAGGGCATTCATTCTCGGGACGAGAATATCATTTTGCCTCTCTATAAATCACTGGTAAGACCACATATTGAATATGCTGTGCAATTTTGGGCACCTGTTCTAAAGAAGGATATCATGGCACTAGAAAAAGTGCAGAGGCGGGCTACAAAATTAATAAAAGGAATGGAACATATCAGCTATGAAGAAAGGTTAACAAATTTAAACCTATTTAGTTTAGAAAAACGTCGCCTGAGAGGGGATATGATAACATTATACAAATATATTCGGGGCCAATACAAACCATTGTGTGGAAATCTATTCACAAACCGGACTTTACATAGGACACGAGGCCATGCGTTTAGACTGGAAGAAAGAAGATTTTGTCTAAGGCAAAGGAAAGGTTTTTTTACTGTAAGAACAATCAGGATGTGGAATTCTCTGCCTGAAGGAGTGGTTTTATCAGAGTCCATACAGATGTTCAAACAGCTACTAGAAGCATACTTGCAAAGACAGAATATTCAAGGATATAATCTTTCAATGTAGGGTAATAACTGCTTGATTCAAGGATAAATCTGACTGCCATTCTGGGGTCAAGAA